>NW_011345269.1:1243530-1262070 GCF_000735185.1 Notothenia coriiceps | reverse complement strand
ACGTGCACGGTGTGGCATCACCACCAAAACAGAAAGATATGGACACAAGATGTGTGCAAAAGTATTTAGTTTCCTATCCAAGTGGACATGATTTAAGTGGGTTGGGGGGGGGCATGCTCCCCCGGGAAGATTTTTTTAAAATATTGAAGTTATAAGCATCAATCTGGTGCACTTTGAGAGCAACATGAAGAGATCTATGGATAGATCTCTCAACACCCATATGAAACACAACTGTAAGCAGATTTATTTTTTCTTTATGGATATTTTAAAAATCACTCCCCTTTCAAACTGTATTCTTGTTTATTAATAACAACTTTTTTTATTGTCATATAGTATTTTATACCTGTTTACTTTATTCTCTTATTTTTCTATAACTATAATGATCATATAAAGATGTGCCTTTACCTCACTGGTTGGAGAAAAAGCTTCTTCTATTTGTTAGCATAGCTAGCTAACCAGATGCTAATAACAACAAAGTTATTGACTGTAAGATCAGTATGACAGATGAACAGATCGCCACTGGGCTTTCAACTAAAGAGACAGACACGCACAAACTGCGGCATGTGTACGGCTCCTTATGGGTACTGCTTGGAAGTGCCGGAGCACGTTCTGGTGCTCTCCGTCAAAACTGCACCCCTGTCAGACGAGACATATACCACGTGTTGACACGTTAGGCTCTTGTTGTGTTCAAGGACCCTGACCTTGGCCAGGAAAAACAGGCACTCGCTTGTTTAATTTTTTGCGTTCTAGATTTCTCAATTTTTTTTCTTTTTTGCGTGTGTTTATAAATTACCTCGAGGGCCGTACCAAATTGTCTCGCGGGCCGTATACGGCCCGGGGGCCGGAGGTTCCCCACCCCTGATTTAGACTGACTGCATGAAGAATGGAAATGACGACAGAACAGCTAAAAAAGACTTCTCACACCGTGTCAGATTTTGGTTCTTTTGGGGAGGTCGAGATAAATCATATTGTTTGGTGGATGCAGTTTGAACCAGAGTAGCAGCATGGAGGTCGGATCGTGAGCAAAATAAATAAATAAGTGGTCTGAAAAAAGTTAATCACAAAAAAAATACATATAGCCTTCCTCAGGCAGTGTGTTTGTACCGGGGACATGAGACCCCCCCTTGATGAGAAACTGTAAGACATGATCGGGGAATCCCTCCGGAGTGGAGTCATGACGACTGGATCTGAATTATTTGTTTGTATTTGGTGGTTTGTGTTCCAGCTGTCGATCTCCACTGCAGCCTGTGCGTCTCAACCCCACGCACCCCCCCAACTCTATATCCACCAGTTAAAGGAAATAAAACAAATGCGTTGTGTTATATCAGCTGTACAATTTACCACATGGTGTTCTTAGTTTCCATACCTCCTGTGTTTTACGAGCGACTTATCAAGTATTGGCGAACGGCATAAAACATGATTAAACATGATAGTCTAAAGTTTAGACGAGCATGGTTTAGACTCTAAACCATGCTCGTAGGATATACAACCTAGACGAGAAAAGCAAAATGGCCTCAGTTTAAAGTAATTCTGTCCTTCTGTTTACCGCATCATTTATGAGAATACATTTCTTAACAAGAGAATATAATTGAGGGGTGATCAATAACATTTCAGTATTAATTTATTTCTCCAAGTTATGTTTTTGTGTGCACTGAGGAGTCTCAAACAGGCGTTTGTTAAATCATTTTAAGATTGGCTTTAATCAATTCGTGAAAATGAATTCTTCATATTATGATAAAAGAGAGGTAACATTTTATTTATGGTATGATTTCCACATATTTCTCTCAATTCTTCCTTCTGCCAACGGTGTCGCAGTTTCTTGTCTCTCCCGTTTTTGTGCTTACCGCGTACGGATGGGTCAGAGTGCGTGGAGGACCGCACATTTTCCCGTCAACTTTGTTTTTTATAAATCGCAAAGATTGCTTAGAAACTGGCGTACGCAATCTTTTGAGCGTACGCAACGTTTATAAATGAGGCCCCTTGAGAGCAGCCCGAGGGAGGGGGGGCAGTCAGCACTTGGCAACTCCAGGAGATGGACTCCAAGTCAGCAGCCGCAACAACAACAAAACAAAAAAAGTCAGCAGCCGCAACAACTCAAACTCATCCTGCACCAACACACTTTTTTTTTACTTGTCAAACTAAATCTAAAAAACTAATCTTAGACCTTAAAAATGCAAAATAAAGCAAAAAAAATAATTGCACAAAAAACGTAACAACAACAAATTGCACATTGCACATGACCTTGTTTGACGAAAGATGGTGGGTCATTTGCAGTGACATTTATTATTGAAAAATTATTGACATGTCAGATTAATACTGGATTGAGATCACAGAGGGACTCCACATTTTTTACAAATGACGAGTTGATTCTGGTACTGTGAAATATGTCTTAAGACAGGTGTCCGGGACATTAACAATGGTAGTTTTGACATTAGTCCAGTAAGATTTATTTTGTTGATAAGTGATTGCCGAATAACCTATTTGCAAGATGCGTAAAAACTCATGCCTTAAAAGATTTAAAGTGGTGCTTCCAATGATTCTCTGTGAAGAAACCTGGTTTTAAAAATCTGTCTTCAATCAAGAAATCCATTGGTCGACAAAATAGTCGATTGTTAGATGACTCAGATTTCTCTAAACGAAGACGGCCCTAGAGTTGTCTTCATAATGATCACAACTGACATGACGCAGGTGAATACAACACAACTTGAGCTTCTTACATGGACCTGTTCATAGGAAATGGGAATGACTGGTCGTGTAAGAGGAAGTACACATCTCCATTTGTAAAGTGCTGCTTTGATCTGGATACAGACTGTCTTTTATGTGTTGGGGTGAGGAGAGTCCAGGGGACGTGAGGACTGAGGACAGAATGTTATTGTTGTTCTCTCTGACAGGAAGTGGGTGTACCGCCCTCTCATATCTACGTATCTCAGCTTCAGAGACTGTACATATTTTAAAAAGATGTTACTTTCAGCTTTGTGCAAAGAGTTTTCTACCGGCACTTAACATTAAACCACACAGTCTGAAAACCATGTCTTAGAGAAAGTATGTTTTTATTTACTTATTTATTGCTTGAGTTTGAATGAAATGCTGCCTTGCTGATGTTCAGGGGGAATATATGTTGTTGTCATGGGAAAGCCGGGCAGTATTGACCCAAATACTGGACAGAATAGAACTTAATGAAAAATATGTTGGTTTAAGGTTAAATCAAAGCAGGGCAAAAAAAAGGGAACGACATAGAAGGTTCAGAGACTTACTCTTACAGGAGACAATGACTAAAATACGAGCAAAACTAATCACACAGACAAGACACAGCCGGAGGGGCAGGCGAAAACACAAGGGCAGCTGGTAAAAATAATCAGGGTGGGGCAGAGATTCACAACAGACATAACACAGGTGAAGACTTTTTTTTAATTGACTGCAAGAAACAATAACACAGATCATAACATTTTTTGTATTTTCCACAGAATGTTGTAGCACTTTTGGTCAGGGTTAAAGAACGATTGCAGCTTTAGGTAAATGGTAAATGGACTGCATTTATTCATCGTTTTCCCAGGCTTTATGACCCATCAAAGTGCTATAACATATATAAGTCAGCATTCACCCATTCACATACAGCCATACAGAAGCAGGGACTTCTTCTATATGATTGTTAACAATTCACAATTATTTACAAAACGTTGGCTTCAAGAGCAACTTATGGGCCGTTTCTCAATGTCGAGGAGGCTTGCTTGGTAGCACATGTATGCTGGGCATTTAAACAGTCCTTTGGCGCCACTCGATGACGTAGTATACTTGAAATAGTGGCTCTGCAGCAGCTTTACTCGACATTGAGAAACACCCATGGTAAAGTTTCTTGCCCAAGGATACTTACCTCAGAGCCACAGTCGCCCAAAAGGTAAACTTTGCCACCAACAATAAATACTACAGTGGTACCTCCAGTTAATAGATATATTGAAAGGCTATTACTGAAATAATCACTAACACAATCTCGGTCCAATCGGAAATGTAAGATTATCTGCTGTTTATTGCAGTTTCTTCTAATTTTAATGATCAACCACTCATGCAAACAAGTTGTGAATTTGTCCTTCATATTCTGTCACCTTGTGAATGAAAGTTCACACACTTACAGTGATGCAGAATCGCCCTGAAGTGGAATCCCTGCACAGACATAAATAAATAATATAAAAATCACTTCTGGCCGGTCTGAAATGTTTCACGTTGTGCGGGCGTTCAAATGATGCATGATTCAAAGGAAAGAAGAGTGATTGCCTTCGATTAAATACTTTCTTCACTGGAGAAAAACCCTGACCTCCTCATAGTCTTAAAATGCCACAGTTCCTGTCATTCACAGATCCCTGCTCCTTTTTGCCTGCCAGTCATTTCTGCTGTGGCAAACAGACTGCATCACCCACTGCTACCATCTGCCACTCTGACACGGGTTGGCAGCTTTACACATTATACAGAAGCACATGACCTATCTGCTTCCATATGGAGAATAACCACTCGGGTAATCATCTCAAAATGTTCCCTGAATGTGTTTATAGACAAACTTCTAACACATAGCGAATAGACCTGTTTAGGTTACCAGTACTCATTATGAAGGATTGCTCAGCATGTTATCACATGACAGGTTGACTTACAATATATAACTGCATGAAACCTGAAAGAACATTAGCTTTAAAAAGGCCAAACCATTTTAGGTGCTGGTGATTTAGTTTAAGATATGATTAACCATTTTATCCGTACTCCAATTCATTTGCTTTTGGTGTGTGTGTTAGGTTTAATGGCCAAGGTGCAGTGGAAATGGTTCACAGTGGGGGGATAGGAAGCAGATTGACTTTGTGAAACATCCTGAAATTAAGTAAATAATAATTATAAGATGTGCAAGTACGCTGTAAGCAATTTAATAGCGAACAAAAATGGTGTGTGTGTGTGTGTGTGTGTGTGTGTGTGTGTGTGTGTGTGTGTGTGTGTGTGTGTGTGTGTGTGTGTGTGTGTGTGTGTGTGTGTGTGTGTGTGTGTGTGTGTGTGTGTGTGTGTCAGCACTTGTAAGCGTACTGTGTTTTTTTAATACAGTCTTAGATAGAAAGAGTCTCATTCTGTCAATCAACGTTACCCATGAGAGGTAATTGGGTTACAGATATGATGATATGGGGACTTCATTAAAAAATAATTGATAAAGATAATGATATTCATAAATAATTGCACAGGAATATATCGAAAATAAGGTGGTCATTAGCATAATTGAGGTCAGATTAATGAAGATGTAGCACAGAAAAACATGTACACTGAATTAAATTACAGGACAGTGGTGAAAAAATATTTCCATTGCATACATTTCAAATTTTTACGACAATTAAAACTTTCTGTAGAATAACTATGCTCCTACATCATTTCATTTGAATTATTCTTTAGGATTTTTTTCTTATTAATGTTACTTTAGTTTATAAAATGTCTGAAAGTAGTAAAAAATTATCCATGGCAGGAACCCAAAGCCAAACATGATGTCTTTCAATTGGTTGTTCTTTAGTACCAACATATCGAAACCAAAAGATATTCAGTTGAAAAGGGATTGAACTGGGGACTTTCATTGAATATGCTGGAAACTGCACTTAGTTTGGGATTATTGGCTAAATTAAAGCTGTGTTATTGCTCTTATTGGTCCCTGTGCTGCGTAACTCATTAAAACCCATTCTTTGATTGTATAAGCAATGTTAGAAAAAGCAAAACTCTCCAATAATATCAATGCACTCGCTCATATTGGATTATTTTCTTGGCAGCTATTGATTGATCGTTGCCATCGACCCCAATCTTCACGGCGAGCTTTGGGACTTCATCACAAGGATGTGTGTGAAAGAGGATAAGAGGAAGTTGTCTGGTTTTAGGAGCTGGGGCAGGGAAGAGACCTAAAGACGCCGAGATGATCCAACACGTCCTTTTATCTGACTGTGTCCAGGCTGCCACCAACCACTGCATCAATCAACACATTCCCTCCGTCAATATAAATGCAAATCAAACAATCTGGTAAGGCTGTGTGGATTATGACTTAGCAGTAGACTGTCTGTGCAAAAATATGCTGAGGAAAGGTCACGGTCTCATTAAGCGGAGGCGGTTGCTAGACAGGAAACACGAGCATAAGGGGATGAGCCGACTGCCTTATGCTGTAAGAGCAGCAACAATATATCAGGATCTTTTTTAGGATGTTCAGAGTTAGGACTGCTACATTGGGGAGCAAATTTGGTGACAAATCAAATATCGTGAGGCAACTGTGGCCTTTTGTGATTTCATTCAACGTGCATATCGATGGAAATGTATTGTATTCTCCTTCTTTATCTTGACTTTCTTTGAACGTCCTGATTGGATTCCTGTAGTTTATACTGTATATCAAACCTGGAAAAAAATTCTAAATCAGGCAATAAGAATTCAAGAGGGAAATATTGGTTAAAAAGCTTTGAGCACAGTTTTGTGACCGCGCATAAAAAAAGCACATTACTCGGTTGACTAAAAACGGAGAAATAACCACTGCATTTATTCAGGAGTCCTGTTGGCCAGAGAACATATTGCAAATTAATATTTCACAACATGCACTGGGCTTTTGATAAGTCCCATAGTGATGCAGTCACACAAATGTCAGGATGGTATTGAATTTTGAAGCTCTCCATTTGATAACAATTTGTGCGTAATTTATGGTTCTTTTTTCATTTTTGTCCAGAGTGTTTTCCCACTGTAACAATTGGATCCAATCACTTGAATATAGACTCTTATTGCACTATTTTTTCTGTTTTTCTGTTTTATTGTGTTGCACTGTTGGTGGAGCCTGTGACCTAAGATGTTCATCGTCATAACTACTTTGTAGCTATGTACGTATGACTAATAAAAGCCTTGAACTAGGAGAAATTTCAGGCAGGAGGACTCAATAGCTCAACACTAAGACAGACTATAGTTCCGAAAAAAGTTATTTACCTGCTAGAATTGCTACCAAGGGAGTATAGGTAAAAAGATCTGGCAAACAAGTCCATCAAGGAGAAGACAACGTTCAGGTAAGAAAGCAGTGATCAAGGAAATAATTAAAAAAATAAAAGGAAAGAATGGCGCTGTATAATTCAGGCATTAGTTGTGTAAGAGCATTGGCCAACTTTGATTGCAGGGCTATGATGGGAGACTAGTTCCAGTCATACATAAAGTGCACACTATTTTCTGCTTTGGCATTCACAGTTAATTTTGTCATTCAGTTGGTCTGTTGGGCAACATTTTAGTAAGGAGCAAGATTTCTGTACAGCTGGTGAGCAGATTTGATATGGACATTCGTGGTGCCAAGAGAATGATTTGAAGAGATTCTTGTAACCCTCTAAAAACTTTCCTCTAAAGCCACCGTCAGGTCAAGCTTTTGCTTTAATTAATGACACTTTGAACCATGAAATGTGTTATTGACCATCCTGCCCCCCCCCCTCAGAGCTAGAACCTTTTAAGACTCCATGAGCTTCCTTATGCAACCCTCTTACATTAAAATGTCAAGTGTGAACAGAGATTATGCCAAATGAAGTAGATTCATTATACACATAATTTATTCCTCTTTTTTTTATTTAAAGGTCACCTATTATGCAAAATCCACTTGTTCATGTCTTTCTACATCAACATGTGTCCCCTCTTCTTCATGTCCTTTCTACATCAACATGTGTCCCCTCTGTGTAAAGAGACTCTGAAAGTTTCAGGAAAAAAGACTCACTCTCTTTTTGTCCTAATCCATTTATATAAAACCTGTCTGAAAATGAGCTGATCAGATTTTGGCCACTTTATGATGTCATAACGATTTATTGGCTTGGCCCCCCTCCTTCTCACCTGAATCTCCTCCTTGAGCACCATTGAGTTCTTTGTAATCAAATATCTCTCAGAGGGGCGTGGGGAGGGGCTCCTTATTTTCATCTAAAGTAACAGACAGAGAATCAGCACTTTTGAAACAGGGATGAAACAGAGGGGATTATGGGATACTGCAATGATCTGTTTGGTATTTCAAGCCAAACAATTCAGAGAAATGTTTTGTATATATCTGAGACCTATAATATATTGATGAAAAACAGTAGAATAGGGGACCTTTAAATGTCAGTTTACATTCAATGTAGGGTGTAGCTATGGAAGGACGTCACCTGCTGGGACGTGTGCAGTCCGTTAGCATGACAGTAGCTAAGTAAGAAGGTAATGCTAGCACTAGTCAGGCTTATTGGTGATTTGCTTACAAGAACAAATGAAAAGCCAACACACATTACAAGCGGTTAAACTAGCGTAGCCGTTGTGTTTCTATGCTGAGAGTGGAGCCGCTGGAAAAAGTGAAAGTGTCTTGAATCCAAAATGCTCCATCATCACAAACAACCCACAGAGTTCAGTTTCAAATAGCAGGCAGCTAGCAGCTGTCTCAAGGCTGCTACCCACCTGTCACTCAAGGTGACCACACTGATATCATTTTAACGAGTTACATAAAATCGGGGAAATTAGCTATAGAAAATAGAACCATATTTTCATGCCAGGCTGTAAACATGTTTATAATCCACTGTAAAGTCTCACATTTTAACATGGGGTCTATGGAGATTGGCTTGTTCGGATTCAGCCCTCAAGTGTGCATTTAAGGAACGCACAGAACCAGACACGCACACCGACACACGAACAGACACCCACCTCAGCTTTGGACTTAATCTAGTGGTGGATAAGCTACAGAATCAATCAAACAGTCCATTTCAATTGCAGACCTTTCTCCACTTGAGAGATAATTACCCCCATTATTCCATTGATGAAGAGGCACCTGAAAAATCCCTTTAATGTTTTACCCTCTTTGTGTTTTAGAGCCACAACACCACTTGCATCCTGCATAAAACAAAAAGTTCTTTAAAAAAAAAAGGGAGTAATGTCTGTAGTGTGTGGGCGCTGGTTCAATCCTTAGAAACCCCAAATGTCCACCTGTGTCAAACTGAGGGAAGGGACCATTAAACGCCTCCTGCTGCTTTTCAAAAATATCAATGCAACATAATCTATCCTAGATATGAAACGTAACGAAATAGAAAGTTTTTTCTTCAAATATTACCAAAGTATAGTTCTTGTTATTCATTCATTTCAGCCCCTCTTTCCCTGCTCTTCCCCACAGAGGTTTATTTGGCATGGTAGCCATCCTCATTTGTTTTGCAAACTAATTCAGGGCTATCAGCAGCTAGACCCATTAATTAGGCAGCCATTGGGGATCAGAGGGAGTTCGTCACAGTGAGGTCACTGCAGGAGGTTTCCATTATTCAAATCTCTCAATTACCTCATTCACACCAACGCAACTCCGGTTCAAGCTCCGTGCTAGAGCTTTTCAGGTTCAGAACCGGTTCTTCGGTTTAGCTCCGGCTCTTTTCACACCGCCCAGAGTCCGACTGGTGCTGCGTCATTGCGGCATCGTTTGCGTCATGACGTAACCGTTTGCGTGCCTGCTTCATAAAGCCAAACCGCGCGGAAACGCAGCTGACACCGACAACAACAACAATGGCCGATTGTGCTCCAGCTTCCTCTGTACCTCTTCAGAAGATCAGATTCCCAGTAGGTAGCTGGTCTCTTCAGTGGACCACTGCTGCTTGTTAAGTTTCTCCATCGTTGTGTACAAACTGGATAAAACGCCGGCTTTTTGTTGTTGTACAGGAGTTGATCCCCGCCCCCGCCCCTGCCCCCGCCTCGACGTAAGCGTGACTTATGCGGTGCTTTTGCTCTGGCCGGACAATTTTTTGGTGCTCGAAATGAACCGGACTCCGGAGCTAAGAGGCTGCTCCGCTGCGGTGTGAAGAGGAATACCCGGTGCTTTTCAAGCTCGGGCTCCGAACCGGCCCTGAAACACCGTTGGTGTGAATGAGTTAAATGAGGTTCATGTAAACCTCTTACTACATAACAAACTATGAACCTATACAAGATATGTTCTAAAGCAGGGGTACTCAAACTTTTTTGATAAAAGTCCACTTGTGAACTTTATACAAGGTCACTGGTCCGGATCAATGCCAGTAAAGTCCCCCCAAATGGACCAATCCGGGGAGCACCTCACACACCAGGATCCCTTGGCTAACTAAAAGGGAGTCCCCATTGACTTGCAAAGAGCTCCCTGAACGCTGGTAATAGACGAGTTGGGATCGCGGAGAAATGCTCTCCGCAGACCCATTATCACAGCGTTCTAAACCTTTTTCTTACTCAATATCAAGCCACATTTATTGTTTTTACTTTGAGTGTTTGTGTGTGCTCAGGATGAGTTTTGTTTGTTCTCGCTGTGTCGCCGAAACCTGTCCGCTCCTCGCAGCAGCAGCGAGCAGCAACGAGCCTCGCAACATCCCGACCAATCATCGCACACTGGACTGACAGGGAGGGGGGGGGGCAGGAGCTCCAACAAGCCGTTTAGGACAGAGAGTGAATACCTGGTGAATACACATAGATCGCTGTATGAGAAACCAATGTGATTTTGGAAAATTGCACAATTTAAATCTATTCTAGTAGACCTCAACAATGGAATTCTGATCAGTGGAAATGGCCATGACATGGGACCTTTAACATTTTTGAATTTTTGGCATTCCTATTATATTCCCAACATATTTTATGGAGTCACTTATTAGGGGCAAATCTATAGAGACAGATGCAGTGGTGTTTTTAATCTCCTATAAATTCCGGGTCTTGAAATGACAGGCCACATTATAAATGAATATGCTGCTCTCTTCTGGCTTTTGCTATGAACTACAGATTGTTAACCACAAATAGAAACACAGAACAAATCTAACCTTCAGGACTAAAGTCTGAAGCCTGAAACAGGGTCAGTGGAGTCTCTGAAAGACAAGAACAATACAAATATTGCAATAATACATACCCTATAGTCAGGGGCGCCGTAAGGGGGTGAAGAGTTAGGACGATTCTAAGGGCCCGTGACTGAAAGGGCCCAAACAATTTTAGAACATTAAGAAAAAAATGTTTAAGTAACCAATGTGATATATTTTCTTGGGGCCCAAAATCGCTGGCGGTGCCCCTGCCTATAGTGCTCTTCTATTTTGATGCTTGAATCCAGGGAGGACAGGGTAAAACAAAGGAGACTTCTGTGACATGTTACAAACAACGATCTGACAAAGACCAACAGAAGAACAGCACTTAAATATCAGCAGAACTAATCACAAGGGTACCAGGTGAAAATAATCAGACGATCAATCAGGCATGAAAACACAAAGGGTGTTTCTCAATCTCGTGTACGAAGAGTGGAACAGGCTAGCAAGTGTGCAGTTGTGCGTCATATGAGAGGCCTCCTCTTACATTTTCCGCCACAGATTTGGGGAAATTGGTCCGTATGCAAAGCATTGTGGGGATTTTAAGGACGCGAAGTCTACCCATGTGCAGCCTCGAAATTACCCCCAAACCAAGGACGCGGCCTCGTGGAATTCCAAGTATGCTGGAGATTGGAACAGTCCTTCGGCGGCACTCGATGACGTAGTATCCTTGAAATATTGGCTTGGAAGCCAGTTTCCGCGAGATTGAGAAACACCTTGAGAAACACCCAGAGACAGGAAGTAAAAACAGACATTTCACTGGGTGTTTCCAAAATCAAACAGGAAACAATGACAGATGATGACAATTTCGGACAATGTTCACACTTTAAAATACGTCCATCTCTGAACAGACTTCCCAAAACCAGTTTAAAACACACATATCATATAAGCAGAATTATGGGGATTAAAGGATTTGAACTTTCTCCCTACACCTCCCACCTGAACGCAAAGCCAACACATCATTAGTGAATCCTTCAATTGAACTTAAAGATCAAACTCACATCCACAGCTCATTAAATATACTGCTGATTAAAAGTTTAACATGCATGCCCACAAGCTTTTGAAGTTAGCATTAGTGGGATTCATTTCTGTTATGTAATGACAGAAATTCCAATTATAATCCCTTACACTACTGGTTTCTAAAACAAATTATCTCATAAGTGTAACCTATAAGTAAGTTGTTAAGTTGTCCAACACATGCATTTAATTCCCATAATACTTCATGTACACATTACATTTGAGGAGTCCCTTAAAACCCTGAAATGAGTTATCATTTTACAATTCGTTCAATTCGTTCTGGGATTATGACCGTCGCCCCGCTCTGTAAATTAGGAAGGATTATGTTGATATAATAATTAAAATCTTGAAAATTATCCCTTTAAGGTCAATTTCATGCAAAATTAAATATTTCATTTCGATTTACAGAAATAAATTACTAACGGCTTTCAGTAGGGGATTGTCTTCCTTCTTTCTTCTTCCCTTTTGTTCTTCACATATACTGTAAACCTTTCCTTTACTTCCCATAAAATACTATAAAGGTTATTGCTGATTAGAGAAGTAATTCCATTTAAATAAGTCATTCTTCCTCTTAATACAACGATAACATGATTGTAAAATGTGATGACACTCGAGTACCCTATTTAGAGGAATTTTAAAATGACTGAGATGAAAACATGAATTGTATTAAACCCATTAGGAAGTAGGAACCATGGGCGTAATTTCCACTGGGGACAGGGGGGACATGTCCCCCCCACTTTTCAAAATCCAGTTTGTCTCCCCCCCACTTTTCAAATGTGTTTTTTTTTTTACGCAAGTGGTCATTGTCACGGAGGAGCGTCTTTTTGTGTGTGTGGCAGGAGCGCAGTTTGTGTGAGAGAGAGAGAGACAGAGAGAGAGAGACAGAGAGAGACAGAGAGAGACAGAGAGAGTTACAGGGGTTGTTGTTAGTATCTGGTGCTAGCTCGGAGCTAACGGAGATTAGAAGCTTTTTCAACAATAAGGAGAGGGAGAGTCCTCTCCTGTCGGACTGAGAGGCTGAGATAACGTCAGCTCAGGGAGGTAAAGGACTCGCTGAGTGATTATATTGTAAACTTTAGTCTAAGTTATCTCAGTGGGTCTCAAACGGTTTGGTCTAAACAAATATTTCCATATCAGTAAAAAATAAAAAACACAGTTTAAATGGGAAGTGATTAGTAAAATATGCATAAATAAAAAGAAAGAATGCAGACTAGGTAAGATAAAGATAGGAGAGAGGAGTATATCAATGATGTGTTATTGGTTGTGAGCATATTCTAATGCTTTTTGGAGTATTTAATACAGTTTTGTTTCATATGAGTGTTGAGAGTTGTATCCATAAATCTCTTAATTTGTGCACCAGATTGATGCTATAACTTCAATTTAAAGAAAACAATCTTAACGGGGGTGCATGCCCCCGGACCCCCCTCTAGGATGTGAGGTAATCACAAATAAAACAGGTTCATGGATAGATAAGTTTGCACACTCATTATACACACTACACATTTTTCTTGGATTAGTTAACACCATAGTCCCTAATATATATTTGTAGAAAGGCAGGAAATGGAATTAAATAGAGAACAATGTTTCATTGCGGATGACCCCCTGTTTTGTGTCCCCCCCACTTCTCAAACCAAAGTTACACCCTTGGTAGGAACATAGGGTATTTGCACAGGTCGCATACTGTTTTGCACTTCATTACAACATGAAACACTTAATAATTCTGACAACAACAAACACAGATTAAAAAATAAAAGAGTAAATCATAAATTACATTAGACACATTTTCATCGCACATTTTTTGCAATATAATATATATTAAAACAAGTTTAGAAGTATAGATGCCCCAAGACCATCTTTAAGGTGTTATCTGGTCTCTATAATCACAGGAATGTATACAGAAAAAGAACTATTCGAAGATCAAAATAAATATCGGAGTTGTCCACAGCATTCAGCTTAATGTGCTAATGTATTTATTAAAAATACTTTTTTAATACATAATTTGAGTGTATCAAACTGCAAACTTTAACTAAATAAAGTTCATAAATATACATACTAATAATGGTGTTAAATCCTATACATTTAGTGGAGTAAAAGTAACATGTTTTAAGTCTTGAGATGTAGAGATATAGTGGAGTATTAATTAATAATCATGACCTGGCCACCATGTGAGCTTCTGAATGACTCAGTGATCATGCAGCCTCGCCCCCCACCTCCAGTCACGCACACTCGCACATATTCACACACTCACACACTGCAGCTGTCCTCAGGGAGCAGAGTGCAGCCACACACCAGTTCCTGGAGATAAGCTATACAGAGAAAAGAACACAATATGAGAGTCAGCCTGCAAACTCTGATAACATGTGAGTAACATTAATGCATGATGTTTGACGTGGTGACTAGTCTTCAAATCTGATCTTGTCTTTATAGATTTGTCAATGTTTCAAGCATGTCAGAATATGGGGGTGAATACATCTCAAGTTAATCAAGATTATAATTGAATAATTTACTGAAATTTCAGGGAGGTAAAGGGAATGCAGACCACTTTAAAATGTCGACACTTCAACTCCCACGTGTGAAAAATGTATTTCTTATTATTTATTGTAGCTCTTAACCCTTGCAATTGTTAGAAATCTCTCCAAATGTTACTTAAATTGCTGCTTGGGGGAGACCTCTTTCCTATTTACAACTATGTTAGGTTTGTGTAATACTTTGTCACAATATAAGTTGCAGGTTTTCTCAAGAGCAGTTCTTCTACCGGTTGCAAGATAGTGTTGCAAGATAAATCTCACTTTAAAGGTTATAAATAAATCTCCCTGGTTGGGGTTAATGTTACACAACTGAATGCTTATATATTGTGTCAAGTTTGACTTGATGGCAAGCTCTAACATCTTTAACAACCAAGTCATGCACATCGGATAGATTTAGTTTTTGTACTCTTCGTGTCTTGGCGATCATTAAACAGATTTGAACAGGAAATCCTTTTTGACGCTGAACAAACCACCGTGCTGTTTTGAGACCTGTGGTTAGTAATGGAGGTTTTACAACACAGTATAATATGTTCTGACTTTTGAAGTTGGTTTCAAGCTATTATTATAAAGTGACTTTCTCTCTAAACTTTTCTAAAAATACTTAATTGAATGAACAGTGACAAACATGCTGACTTCCTATTAATTTAAAAACGGTTAAAGACCCTGCCTCCCTTTTCTATAGCATTCTCCTTCATATGACTGCGAACTGTTAGCCACTCAAGTATAGTATTTCTTTACTTTCTAAAAGTGAAGATGAAAGATTTGAAGATAAATGTGTTAGTGGTCCAGCTACTGGACAGTGGGAACATGGTGTCCAGCCTCCAGCCCATTGTTACCTGTTGAAGATCTTTCAAAGATCTTTTCGTTTTTCTACATACAGTAAGCACACTCGGAATAAAGTATTATTTTGTTTTATTTTCAAAATACCAAACAGATCCTGCATTTTAGCCCATGCCTCATTTCGCTCTATATGCTCTTTCCAGCCCTGTTTTTGCAGGGGGCTGATTCTGTGAGTTGCGGCTGACCACGCCCCCCTGCAGGAGAGGGGAGCGTGCTTTGAGATCAGCTGCTAGGCTGCAGCGGGGAGAAGAGGGGGAGAAAAAGAGATCTCCGTCCTCCGTGTTTTATTCTTATATGATTATATAGAGTCATTATTCATTTGTTTTAAAGCTCAATAAATAACAAAGAAGACCTTTGACCGGCACTTTTCTAATTTTGTCCGGAAGATTTCAACTTTAACGCACATGTTGACCGGCGGAAAAAAATCTAACTGAAACTCTGCCGCATGGTCCCCTCGTTCCTTGAAAGAGGCGGAGAGGTGGGTGTTTGTCATCTGCTGGTGGACTAACCGGAGAGAATTACAGTGAGGGAGGGATTGCAATGACTAACAGCAGCAGGAGCAAACGCTTGCCTCGGGGAGGGAGAAAAAGAGCCACAGCGGAGAATAAACAGAANCGACAACTGATGTCTCTGCAGTGTGGTCTCTTGTCTTCCTTGTATTATTTCCTGAATATCAGTGCTTTAATCCTACCGATCGCCATCTAGTGGACATGAAAAATAATACAAGGAAGACAAGAGACCACACTGCAGAGACATCAGTTGTCGGCAATTACTTTTGAAAGGTGATGACAAATTAATGGACATTATTTTTGTTGAAGATATTATTTCTTTAATCTAAATTACATTTGTGATTGACAATCTTTGTTGTGATACTTTTATGAGTATAAATATTTATGTCATCAACATTGGGTTGAAAACAAAATAGGCTGCCACAAACGTGACCAAAAAATGAAAAATAAAATTGATTTCCCATGAAGGCTAAAAATTGTGTATTATTTCAGTTAACAAACGTTGCCATCTTATTTCAATTGAAACATATTTTAAAATAAATTGTACAGTACATTTTGCTCTGGTAATCCACTGGAAATCCACCCCTCTGGTGGGATCAGGATAATCCAGTTTTTTGGGATCAAACTGATCCCAATCCTGTGTTGTCGGTTTGAACTACCCATTTTGAAGATTTGATCCAGATTAAAGCTTGGATTGGATTTCCTGATCTGGTCGGATATCAAAGTGATCCTAATCCTGTTTTTTGGTTTTGAACTCCCCAAAATCCAAATCTGATCTGATCAGATAGGGATTAAAAGTTTTGAACTCCTGGGCCCAGCACACTACAGCCCCAAGGCCGATTCCACACAAGAAGATTAGAAGATTTTAGAGTTGTGTTTACTGTCTCTCAGAGTTTCATGAGTTTAGTCAAATTATGTCTATTTTTGCTCTGCTGCATTTTTAACTCATGGCTGTACATTTTAAATAGTGGACCCATTAGTAAAGTTGAAATGCAGTCCCTATTTCTTTTGATCAGGTAGCCAGGTTTTACGCATTGCAATTTTTATGAATTGTTAATCTGATGTTATTGTTAGGGTAATGCTAACATCATAGGAAAGCATGCTAAACTTATCTTACCCGAATCTGGCCATCGGGAGAACCAGGAGAATGCACTCATCAATGCAATTTTGCCCGGTGTGTGATGCATGCATGGCTGAGCAGGGTGGAAGACCAATGGACTGCAGGAGAAGAATAAGTGATAAAGAAAAATGGTGTATAGCTCAGAGGAAGTGAGAAGACGTTATGTTCATAACCAAGGGATAAAGTCAGTGTTCAGAATGGAGACGTTATTATTACGTATTCTCAGTAGGATAGTCGGAGATTCATATGCCTGAACGTAATGTGTACTGAATTTTCCGTTACCTATAGCAGAGTTTTATAATCTCCAGTCCTAAAGTCAAGTCAAAGCTCTCAGGAAAAGCCAGGTGAAATAGGCAAAATAATAATTCCCAAAGTACACAAAATGATACCGATGATGAGCATATGCATTTTTGTAGCTCTAATTATTGAAAACTTGGGACTTGTATTTGTAATAATAGATGTTCATATTTCTCAAAGTAGAGTATTGCAAAAATGTCCAAAGAGATTAAAGCTCTGGGGGACAAGAGCCCTCGCAGGTTTATATTCCAAGGCCACAATGAGCCACGTGGCTTCTCTTCTCCTCCACAGGCAGAGCCCCACGATCACCAGCTGGGCTCTGACTAAAAACTGGGAGAAAATAGCTCACACGGATGTGGGAACACGGCGGGAGCTGAAAACTGAGTTCAGGCTGCAGCTTTGAAGTCCATCATTCATCTAAAGCAGGGATGTCCAAACTTTTTCACCGAGGGCCACATACAGAAAAATATACGAAAGGCTGGGCCACTAGAGGTGAGGTATACTGCCTCATAAGTGAGCAAAATGAATCAAATGTATATAGGTAAATTATGCTTAATACTTGAATATGCTTTAAGAAAAACAACAGCCTACATCACAGCTCTCCAGAGGGTTTCATTTATTGTGTTAGCTGCTCATTCCTTAAACAGTGATGCAAACACACGTATGGTGAAAAAAGAGAGAACTATTATTGAAGTTAAAAGCATCAATCTGGTGCACTTTGAGAGCAACATGAGGAGATCTATGGATACATCTCTCAACACTCATATGAAACAGAACTGTAAGCAGATTTTCCTTTTTGGATATTTTACAAATCACTCCCCTTTCAAACTCTATTCTTGTTATTTTTAACAACTTTTTTGTTACTGTCATATAGTATTTTATACCTGTTAATAATGTAGTCTCTAATGTCTCATTAATAACTATAATAATCATATCAAGGTGTGCCTTAACCTCACTGAGCTGAGGTTATTTGAGCCTCTCAGGAGAGAGCTCTCTTCCACCTGGTTGTAGAAAAGCTCTCTAAATTCGTTAGCATAGCTAGCTAACCAGATGCTAATAACAACAGATCGCCACTGTGCTTACAACTAAAGACATAGCCTCGCAAACACTGCGGCATGTGTACGGCTCCTTATGGGTACTGCAATATTTGAAGAGCTGGAGCGGCGTTCCGATGCTCTCCGTTACTCCTTTCAGACGAGACATAACCACGTGAAGACACGTTACGCTCGTGTTGTGTTCAATGAACCTGTCCTTGGCCAGGAAAAATAGGCACTCGCAAGTTTAATTATTTTGCGATCTAGATTTCTTCTTGTTGTTTGAAGTGAGAAGTTGTCCGTCAGTCGGACGGACGGACAGACGGACCCCCCCCCCCAAACGAAAACTCTTCGGTTCTCCACAAATTACACAAGTCACCCAAT
>NW_011345269.1:1237977-1243470 GCF_000735185.1 Notothenia coriiceps | reverse complement strand
CCCTATGGAACAAATGCATTGCTTTTGAGGAAGGAACCGGAAGTGCTAAACATGCTGTGGGGCAGAATCTCTGCTCCGCGCCGTTCCTATATGAGCGGGTTCTCAAAAGAAGGAAAAATTCAAAGCAGCCAGGATAAGGGTTAAAAAATAATCTGCTTTAATCAGTGATGCAAACACAGGTATGGTGAAAAAAGAGAGAACTATTCGAAGCAGAAAAAAAACAGCGTAATATACCATCTGACAATGACAGATTTTTCCTTTTTGGATATTTTACAAATCACTCCCCTTTCAAACTCTATTCTTGTTATTTTTAACAACTTTTTTGTTACTGTCATATAGTATTTTATACCTGTTAATAATTGAGTCTCTAATGTCTCATTAATAACTATAATGATCATATCAAGGTGTGCCTTAACCTCACTGAGCTGAGGTTATTTGAGCCTCTCAGGAGAGAGCTCTCTTCCACCTGGTTGTAGAAAAGCTCTTTAAAGTCGTTAGCATAGCTAGCTAACCAGATGCTAATAACAACAGATCGCCACTGTGCTTACAACTAAAGACATAGCCTCGCAAACACTGCGGCATGTGTACGGCTCCTTATGGGTACTGCAATATTTGAAGAGATGGAGCGGCGTTCCGATGCTCTCCGTTACTCCTTTCAGACGAGACATAACCACGTGAAGACCTATGGTGAAGACACGTTACGCTCGTGTTGTGTTCAATGAACCTGTCCTTGGCCAGGAAAAACAGGCACTCGCTTGTTTAATTATTTTGCGATCTAGATTTCTTCTTCTTTTTTGAAGTGAGAGGTTGTCCGTCCGGAAAACTCTTCGGTTCTCCACAAATTACACAAGTCACCCGAATCAGCGTTAAAAAAGCGGGAGGCGCCGAAAAGCGACTAATTTGCATCACTGTAAACAGAAGCTTCAGGTTGCTTATAAGAAGAGGAAATAGGAAGGGTTTATTCAAGGTTGTTATGAGAATTTGTTATTGGGTTTTTTTTCTTTTCAACTGTGACATGTTTTCAACTTTAACTGACTGAATTTATTTGAAAATTTGATTTATTAAAACATGAATACTGTGTTATATATATATTTAAGAAGTACAATAAGACAAGCAGAAGTTTATGATACTTAAGTAATTATACTTTTTTTATTTGCGTGAGTGAGGGCCGATTCAAAATGGTCCGCGGTCGGTAGTTTGGACACCCCTGATCTACAGTAACACCCATATTGTCCTGTTTAGCCAAGTGCTACAGCTCCACCTGGTGTAACCTGAAGAGTTCCCGGGACATATGAACCTTGAACCAACCTGTGTGTGTGTGTGTGTGTAATCTGAATTCATTTATTTATTGTTTCGTAATGTGAAACTTAACTGTATTGTATAGAATGTATATGCTCCTCAAAATAGTATTATTTGCCAAAAAAACACCTATTTTCGAACAGAAGTCAAATAATGAGGCATTACCAGAGGTGGGAAGTAGTGGGGTACAAATACTTTGTTACTGTACTTAAGTACATTTTTCTGGTATAAGTATACTCCACTACTTATTTTTCTGACGACTTTGTACTTTTACTTCTTCCATTTTGAACATAAATACCTGTACTTTCTAAATTTTCCAAACAGGCTGGTTCCTTTAGTTTGAATGTGTGTTTGGTGGCGTGATCATTATTATTTAGAGTCATTGCGTGCCTATTGATTTGAACATGATCCGTGTATCCATCATTTCCTGGTCTTCTCTAAAGAAGAGGGACCAATGAAAACGTTGTCATGTTGCCTTTGTTCAGCATGGAAACATTCATTAGCTAACAATGACATTATTGTTCTATTAATCTAAAGGAAGGTCAGGTACTCTTTAAAACAGCTGCTAATTACATGTATGGGTACTTTTTACTTAAGTACATTTCAAAGCCCTCTTTACTTTGACTTGAGTGAAGAAGTTTAGTCAGTACTTCTACTTTCACCAGAGTATTTTTAAACATGAGTATCTGTACTTCTACTTGAGTAAAGGATGTTTGTACTGCTGCCATCTCCGGGCATTAGTAGTATGCTATAATAATTCAGCACACACTTTGAACTCCATACTTCAGATGACAACATCAGATAATTTTGAGATGGCCTTCTGCGCTGTGATTGCTTGCAGCAAGCTCAGCTGGGTTGTACTTTCTGCGTTTTGACTGCTCCACGATGCCAAAGAGCTTTCTGGGAAACCGGCGACATGCTTCGAGTCAAAAAGTAGGATCATGGAAATGGAGCCCGGCAAACACTTAAAATAGATGAAAGTGTTTGGTTTGGTTGAATTTTATTTATTTTAAAACTTAATTCATAGAAGAACTTTGAAAGTGAAATATCCACCGAGATAAAAGTCCTGCTCTAGGAGTCGAATATGGTATGATTAAAACATTGTTGTAAAAATGTAGCAATGTGTAAATGGTTTCCTGAAAGCCAATGAACTCTAACTTCAGAGATTATTCTTGCAGCAAATGAATCTCCAGAGCAGTTTTGGGATAACAAGGTGTCAGACTACAAGCCTTTTGGCCCGTTTTTAAGACTATTTGGGTTTCAAAACAATGGGACATCGGGCAAATGGGCAACGCAACATGCTCACCTGGATAGATATATTACAAATGGATCATATCACTTCTTTAATGTCGTTTTATTTTTGAAATACTAATGTTTACTCTCATTTTAGATCACCTATCTTCCTGCCCTTGCTTGTTTTCTTGCTGTTTGATTGCCTGCCCTGATTAGTTTCACTTGTCCCTCATTATCCTTCCCTTCCTAGGGTATTTAATCTGGGTGTTCCTCGTTTTTCAGTGCCATAACGTTTTTGTACTTTAATGCTGGAGAATGCAAGTCAAGTAAACTCCAGAAATCTTCTGGTTGTTAAGTTTACTATGTGGTAGAGATATCTGCTTCATGTTACCTGGAACTTTGCCCCTAGAATTGTTTGCCTAATCTCTAGATTGACTAAAAGGCTAAATCTGGTTCATTGAAGCCCATTCAGCTGTGATTTTAGTTTTAAACTGCTAAGTCTTTTGTTGGTCCTTACAACAAAACAAGGGTTAAACTCCACCTGAAACAATACTATTTTCTCCTTTGAAAAACACATCAGAAGTTCTCTGAGCCTAACTTCATGTTCTTTGTTTTGTCTGAACACCACCCATCTGATTGGTTGAACAATTAACCGATCATTTTTAAAATATTGAAGTACTTCATAATGTATTTTTTACTGGTAACGTGGTTGAAAAAGCAAATGTAGTGGTTCGTAATGAAAAAAATGTAAGTCACCCTGATGCCACTGGGGAAATAAATCTCCTGTGCGGTTGGTGCGTTAGAAACAGAGATAGGCAACACATGAGTTACGTAAAGATTCCCAGGTATTTTCCAAGTAAATATCAAATGAACACGAAGAACAAAGATCCCTGTGTTGATGGAGTCACTGCAGATCCCTCTAAATAGCAGCCTCAGCAGTGTAAATTAATGCTACCAAAAGGCCTTATTTTGCATTCACATTACATCCCATATGACATTAGATCAAAGCTCTTGATGGAGGACCATGCCGTGTCTCCATTTTCCCACACGAGTTCTTGACTTACACAAACACTCTTGCTTCTCTCACACTCTCTTCACTCCCTCGCTCATACAAACACACGCATGAATACAAAACGTCTGCGATCCTCAGACGAAGCACCCAGACAGACACCGGCCGAGATGGCTATCATTACTGAGCATCTTCTAAGTATTCCAACTCAATCAGAAGAGACATGGAAGGCTTGATCAGAGCGGACGAGCTGACCTCTCAAGTCCCCTTCTTCCTTCTTCTGCTGATTGCAGCTATCAGCGTCTGTGTGGGCGAGACGCCGCATGATTACTCTCCTCTCTCAAATGAGCCCATCTTCCATATTTTATTCCGAGAGAGGTGATGTCCCCGGTAGGTGTGATAACAAAACGCCATGTGGTGTGCACACATGTAGAAACTGAATGCTAAACGTAACGCATTTGATAGTTGAATGTCACCCACCCTGCTGAGTTTGTGTTGTTATCATCCCATTCAAAATAAATATTATTCAGACCTGTACATTTATTGTTTTTGATGGGCAAAAAGCAATCATTCAGAGGGGGAAATGCTTACCTCGGCATAATGTGTCAAAGAAACAAATACAAGTTTTGATACCAGGTTGCTTTTTGTGCTTTCTCTCAGCTTTTTCAAGTCCATGAAAGTATTTTCTGATTTGGGACATAGTGATACATTTTTTTAGCCCTCATTGGAGTCCATCAATTCTGTAGTATTACACTACCGTCATTAAACACTGACCAAAACAATCAGCACTCTACCGGTATAACACTTACATTTCAACGGCTTGCAACCACAGCAATAAAATAACTTTGTGTTGTTGGATGTCATTGTGATATGAATGGGGCTTGTTGTCACTGTTGGAGTTAATGGAAGAAGAACACAGAGTACAAACACTTTTGAACACGCTTGCAATGTGCACACAAACCTGGCAGCTATTGCAATTTTCTTTACCATCTTAATGAGATAAAACGTAATTTTTCTTCTTTACTTTCATGGAACATTTTAATTCAAAAGCATATTCATAATAAAACGTATTATCAACCTACACTTTCCACAACATTTCACCAGGACTCTCCCTCACTGTCACTTGAACAAATCTTAAATCACTTCCAAATGTTGATAAGTTGTTCATCAAAGGCTTGTTTCGGACTTTCAGGTATTACGTGTTATTCACTCAGGCTGAAGATACAGTATACCACAACAACGACGCGAAGTGTGAGTGTTTGAATGTGACGTTACTGTCTGCTCTGCCGTGTGCCAACGTCAATGTTGCGTGTGTGTGGCATTTGGCTATTGACTGTTGCATCTTTAGCTTAGAGTTTTCAGCACATTTTAGCACGTAGGGTCAAAATCAGATGGACTTTAAATAGACAACTGATAATGCTCCTTCTGCTTGCAACCTGTTAATGTACTTGTTGTGTCCATGTCTTTGTTAAAGAAAGAACATATTCCACATATATTAACAGAGGTGTATGGGGACATAATAACAGTGCACATGTTAATCGCTGTGTACATGTATTTGTCACTTCAGATGGAGACATGTGGTGTGTTAAGTGACAGATGCTATCATTGGTGATGGCAGATAATTAGCAAACGGTGTAACGGCTCAGTGGGCAGAACAAGGCGCTGCGATCTTTTAACCTGAGGGTAATGAGAATTATCATGGTCATGTTGAGCAGGCAGCAGATTGGACAGGCTGGTAAAATAACCATCATCACAAACGGAGGTTGATGAGAGCTGGTGGACGAACACACACATGAAATAAGCACACAGGCTTTTCATCAACTTTGTGGGTTTCGGGAAAATATTTGTTCCTGACCAGAAGCTGGAAAGACACACCGACAGCTGTTAGATGTATGAAATGTGTCCACTTCTTCCTGAAAAAACTTTAATTTTTGATAATTTATTTAGAGAAG
>NW_011345269.1:1222013-1237911 GCF_000735185.1 Notothenia coriiceps | reverse complement strand
GTCGGCAGCGGTTAAAATAGATTCGCCCTGTCAAAATTTAAATCCCCTATTAATGTATTGATTATAGGTCCGGGTCCGTATAGGTCGGCGTCCGGATCCGGACCGCGGTCCGCCTGTTGCCGACCCCTGTCCTAAACGATAGCTGGGGATTATGGGTAGTGTAGTGTCTTCGGCCATCCTAAACTCAGAAATGTTTTTCGGATTTCATATCACATTAACACCATATCCCTACATGCATTGCGGCTAAAACATCCAATCAGCGAGCTTAAACCATAGCTGAGGATCTTGGGTAATCAGTTCAGTGGTGTATATCGCAATGATGCTCGAAATGTCCCTTATAGGCCTACATCTGTTTCCGGTTATTTTTTATTTGAAATTCAGTTCCTGACGGACGCCAAAAAAGCCCGAGATTATGGAATCAAACAAATAAATAAAAACAAGGATAATTGTGTGTTATTGTTGAGTAAATAACAGTGTGTTATTTAGAAAAGAATAACAAATTAGAAGGAAAAAAAGATTTTAAAAAATACAGATTTCAGTATTCTGAGGCTCTGAGCCCCATTTATTTTCCTCACAGACGACAAAAAAAGTCCGACATTATAAGATTTAAAATAAAAAACAATAATCGTGGCTTGATATTGAGTAAGAACATGTTTTTATGAACCCCACAGCTTCCTTCCAAGTCCCGAACGGACAAAAAGACGTGCTGCAGGCACGAAACATACTACCAATAGAAATACATTGCTTTTAAAATCGTTCTGTGTGACACGAAAAAAAGGGGGAAATCGTGTTGGTGAACACGAATCAATAGATTAAATGTCGTGACTATAACACGAAATGCCGTGAGACTGGGTTGGCCTGTAACAGGAGAAAATCCCCTCAAATGATATCAGTGTTTCAGAATCAGAATTCCTTCATACGTCCCACATTTGGGAAATTGACATTGTTACAGCAAAGAGACAGTACCGGGCAAAACAAAAAGGAAAGTGGAAAGCACACGTAAACACTGAGGATCAAGCAGCCCATTATTATTTGGTTTGAAAACAATTGATAGGAAGGCTATATGACATCATTGAGGCATTTAGATAAATGTTTATTAAAAAGAAGGCTATTTCAAGTCCTGTCAAGACACAGGGCAACAAATAAAAGTAAACGTTCCAAAGCCTAAGACATGACGAAGAAACATTTCTTTGCATGTAGTTGAGACATTCTCGCTGGGCTTGTGACATCGATGAGAGTGGCTGGTGCTTCAAATTGTGCTGAAGGGAACTCGTTTTTCACTGGACACATTATGACCAGAGAAGTCTAAATGTGTCAAACCCACACATTGGTCTAGGAACACAATACTAAATGCCTGGGGCCTCAGAAATAATTGACCCAGCATACATGAGTGCAACGTATCAGGAAACGTTCCCTAAAAGTCATGGCGGTGACACTTTTGTGGTGAACATTTCTGCTGTCATTTGATTGTAGGTCTTTTATGATCTAAAATAGATGATTGGCGTGGATGTATAGTTCAATGAAATCAAAAGGGAATCAATGTCCTGTGTGCAGGTGTAGGAGTGGCAGGCAGCAGGATAAATGCAGCATCTACATTCACTACTTGACATTACAACAGTTTACTTTGACCCTTGACCTTAGCCGCATTATCAGCATCATTTAGCTGTATTGTATTGACTGATTAATTCCACTTTTCGTCCTCTCTGTGGATGTTCTGAAGACACAGATATTTTCTTTTACAGTAACATTCTTTTTTTAAAGTGGAAATAAGACAATTCTTACTTTGGATGCTTTTTGCTCTTTGAAGTGGAAAACATGGAACAGCAGCTTTAAGACATGATGTAACTACTTTTTCTGCTTGGTGCAAATTCTCTGTTTTTATCAGACAAGGGCCGGGGCTGTCATCTCTCCAGACAGTGACTGCGTAGCGCAGAATATGTAATGACCAATATTGAAGATCTAAATGACAGGATCAATAATTACAGTGGTTAAACAATGGTCTGTTTTGAGCTTCATCATGCTAGCATCCATTATGTTGCACAATCTTTCTAATGTACTGTATGCTAATGACTAAACTAATGCCATGAATTTACATAATTTACAGCAAGTCAGCAGAAATTAGTGTCAAGCTGAGTTTGTTTGGGTGACCCTCTTTTTCATCTTTAAAAATGTGCTGACACACACTTGAATGACCTTTTCTTCCCCCCTGTTATTTATTATTGCAGATGATTCCTGATAATAATCTGGAAAGTGATTTTAGCCCCAGAAAATGAATACACATAATCCTCTTGTGGGAGTGATGATGATAAACACAAGAGAACTCTTGTTGCTTTATGTGGGGAAGCCAGAGTTACAAGCCTGTGACCCATTTAGCTTCCTGACTCTATCGTTTCTATTTTTTTTTAGAGATTCTGCCCCAGATGATGGCTCCTAATCTAGGAAGCTTTTTGAATACGTGCCAGCGTTTACTTCTGCAGCTTTTGTGTTCTGGTGATCCAAACCCAGATGAAAAGAAACAGGCACAGAGATAAACTGAAATAGACTAGACACAAAATGATATGTACTTTGCTGCTGTGATTGCTGGCTGATATTGCCCAATGACCAATCAAACTATACCGATCTTAAACGTTGCCTTTGTGTTTCTATGGAGAGAGCTTTGTCTCCTGACTCAGCAGAAGCGCAACTGTTGGCGTCGCGAACAGCTCAAATTTGTCGATGAGCGCTGCACTCAAAGTCCATATTATTTAGAATTTGACCTAGTAAATCATCAGATAACAGCTGTATGTAGTGGCACAAGCTAGCAGGGGACGTAACCATAGAAACAAAACTAACTAGCTGTTTTCACTGCAAGACTCTGCACCCAAACTCGCGGTGAGCAAATCAAGGTTCATGTGATTGCAGATGAAAGCATGCGCACTTCCATTTTTCTTAAGCCCTGCCTCTGATCCTCTCCTTCACCATAGCATCAGGTTCAGTCTCGGTCAGATAAATATAGTAAATAGAAATTAAATTAATTAACCAACAATTTTTTGGAACTATTGATTTAAATGAGGGCTCTTACAAACATTTAATTTCCCCAATGTAAGTAAATGAGAAATAGTCTTTTGGGACCAATGGCACACGTTACTGACACAGAAGTGTTTTTACCAAAGTTTGCCACTACAAAAAATGTAAACATAGAAAGGCTGAATTGAATATGTTTCTTTCAAATGTTTGAGTTAGTTAAGACTTGTGGGAGAGATTACACTGGTGTTGTGTTTCTGTGGCGCTGAATGGACAGCTCCTGTAAAGCACATATTCTGATTTCGCACTTATTTTAATTTTAATTTCATTGACTCTGTTTCTGTGCATTCCAAAGCCACAGTTCTACAAATTCACAGGTTCTATTCCCAGACATCCAATCATAGATAGTATTGTCTCACTCTGCAGCGAGAAATCATGTTTTCAGCTTCTATTTGAAGGAAACTGACATTTCCCTGTTTCCTGCAGTCTTGTATAGGATTGTTCATCAATAGGCTGGATATAGCCAACACAATTGTTAGCGCTGTCATGTTGCCAGTGCAGAAATGTCGGTGCGCTCCTCATAATAAATATAGAAGAATGCTGTCTGATTAGTTACAACCTAAAAGAAAACTGGCATATTTTCAGCAAATCAACCCTCCTGGTGTCTGGAGACAGATTCATTGTTCTTGTTTCAGACAAAATAATTGATAAGAGTGTCTCAGTGCTAAACAATACAACAGGTTATGTTAGCACAACAATACAGACTAAAAACTGCCTTTATAAATTATGTTTTAGTTTCTGGTATTAGATATAAATGGAAAAAAAAAAAATTGAATTTTCTTTTTTATATGTATTCTACTAAAATCATACAAAAACAAAAACGTATAATTCATACACAAATGAACAAAATTAGTAGAAGCGGGACGGCTGAAGCATAGCTTATGGGGAGTAGCCCTCCCGTGCATCATCATTAGCATCAATATAATAATAATGGCATTTATTTCATCAAAAACGTATAGAAATTAAGGAGTACAAAGAAACAAAGAAAACCAATGAAAACTGGAAAAAAAACAAGTAAATAAAACAAAAATTAGGGCAAGAAAAAAGTGAATACACATATAAGCAATACTGGGAAGATCTAATACCTGTTAGCTGGAGTAATCTGCAAATATGATTGTTTTTACTTTAGTTTTGAATTGTTGATGACTTGTAGTACTTGAAAGGTCTGGGTGAAGTCCATTCCATGTTCTAACTCCGATGATGGATCAGCTGTGTGATTTGATGGTTGTTCTACAGGGCTTGCTATACAACCAGTTAGGATGCCTGGTTGGGTATTTCATGACTGTGGCTTGGAACTGCTTTTGAATGTTAGTAGGCATTTTATGATGGAAAATGTTGTGCATAATCAGTACTGTTTTAAGCTTAACTATATCAACAAATTTGAATAGATTGAGTTTTTTAAATATGGGAGTTGTGTGTTCATATTTACCAACACCACAGACGATTCGTAATACTTTTTTTTGAGATGTTATTATTTTTTGTAGATTTGTTGAGTATGTGTTTCCCCATATTTCGGAGCAGTAATAAAGGTAAGGGAGAAATAGACTGTTATAATGAAAAACGTCTTTTCTTTGAGGAGCAAAAAAAAAATTAAAAACCGGTTTTTTTTTATACACTGAAGGGGAATACGTACTATTTTAGTAGTGCCTGAGTACAACTACTTTTTGGTTGACCTTGACGCGGTGTAGTTTCGTACACGTTTGATTTGACAGTTTATTGTTATCATAATAACATTTAGACATTAGTGTTGTTTAAGAGCTCCTGTAGTATATGNCACTTTAATTTACATCAGAATCAGAACATTTATTTATTTATTTTTATAATAGCGGATCCGGACCGAACTGCAAATCAATCCGGACCGAACCCTGTGTCCCATTATAAAAATAAATAAATAAATGTTCTGATTCTGATGTAAATTAAAGTGGACCTATTATGCCATTTTGAAAAAATATATTGTAGGGCCATACCTATACAAAACATGTCTGTGAAGTTTTTTGCTTAAAATACCAAACAGTTCACCCATTGTAGCCATGCCTCATACTGCTCAAACCCCTCTTTTGCAGCCCTGTTAGAGAAACACGGATTTTGGGTCCTTAGCTTGAAAAAAAAAAAAGAGGAGGCGGAGCTAACGGCTGATCAGAATTCTACCGGAGATAAAGTTCAATTCTGCTGTGATAAAACACCATCTTGTTAAAACCACATCAAAGATTATCTCTAAAACAGTATGGAGCTCCAATGCTTTTTCTCTTGCGGGTTTATCACAAGGTGAGTTCCTTTTTTTATTTCCTGCTTTTTAAAACACATGTGCTCTACAGTAAAGGTTAGCTCTGAGTGTTAGCGAGGCTTGCTAATCTAAACAAAGACGAGATTACGTCCAAAACATGTCAGGCATAGTTTCTGATAGCAATTTTCTGTGGGTCCTCCGCCGATTTGACGTCAGATCGGCAGCAAATCTGTATCCGCTCGTTGTACCCCCGTTTTTAAGAGATTTGGGTACAGAGGAAAAGAGAGAGGGTTTTATTTTCTGAAGCTGCATGAGTTCCCCGACGCACCGGGACTTTACTGGCATTGATCCGGACCATTGACCTTGTATAAAATTCACAAGTGGACCTTTAACAAAAAAGTTTGAGTACCCCTGCCTTAGACTATCATGTTCAATGTGTTGGAGCACTAGATAGAAGCGTGGGTGTTACATAGTGATGTCAATAATCAAAGGAGTCCAATGGAGGTGTTGTAGCCTTTGGAGACCATTTTCATGCACAAAAACCTATATACAGGAAAGAATCAAAACACAATAGCAATAATAAACCACGTGCAATCTTCACTATAAAACCTCTTCAAAACATCTTCACAATAATTCTCCTTCTACCTCGACGTCAAGGACATGAGTATGGAAATAAACTTGGAAATTATGAAGTCGATTGAACCACAGCCTGATGAGTGTGAGTCGTTTATTAAGCATTTGGTTAGAGACTAATGAAAGCCTTTTAACCCACATCTCATCTCCACATTCAAGCCAAACCAAGTCTGACACTAATGTCCACTTTGAGTCACGAGGCGTGAACAATGTTCCTAAAATTCAGGTTCACTGAGGTTTTAAAACATCAAACAAGTGGTGAAGATAGAACTTCTTTGGAGTTGTAAAGTGTTTAATAGCAAATGTGGACTCTGAGTTGATAGTGGCTTTGTAAAAAGTGTTTTCATCCCTTTTTATACTTCCACCAATCTTTTTTGTAGGCATAACAAGCTCCCACGGCAACAATACAGCAACAAAGAAAACAACCTAACTTCACTTTCATTTTCCCAGCATTTTTGCTACCCTGATTTCCAAAATGACTACCTGGCCTCAATATGTCAAGGTGGTGATTGATCCACTAGAGTCTTTAGCTTGTGGGATATGGTGTTCATTAAAGGTCACTAAAAACTTCTAAAATATAATGACCACCCATCACAAGAGCTCTCCTGTGAATTTCACAAATAATGACCGACATTTCTGATGTCCTCTTTCAGTTGACATTTAGATAATCTGGTAAACGTTGACAGCAAGAACAAATAATTTCATTGAATTTGCTCCCAGAGGTGAAGCATGTGCGATATGTATGGTCCAAATATGTTTAGATAATTGGTTTAAGTACTAAATCGGTGGAAACGTAAATACAGCACAACAACCATAATACAAATTCTCGGTGACTCAACGATACAGGCCCCCAGTCAGTGGCCAATCAAATCCAGCCGGCCCAAACCCCAGAGGGACCAGGGGACTGGTGCAAAACAACAACAACAAAAAAGTCACCTTCACAACCTTGGACCCCATCCTAAATCTTATCAAAACGCACATTAACGTCTGCCAACTCTAAACAAATTAAGATTACATCTCAACTACGGTACTTAGCTGTTAAGAACCTAGGCAAGTAGCCAATCAATTTGCAGCAACCAGCCCCAAAGCAGGACAATTATTCAATCTCGTCTCCATTTCCAAATTGTAGAATAATGATAAATAAAAGCGTCCAACATGTTTTTTACGAAATATAGTGATCTTGCATTTCTGCTGCCAGCCAATGGCTTTTACCCCAATTTCCCCAAATGGCCATCCATTACCGCAAAAAATAAATAAATTACATTAAGCGACATACAAATCTCCTCTCCGCCATTTACCAATTTATGTTTCAACCTTTTTCATTTGTTTCTTGTCTTTGGGTGTAATGACTAAAAACGCCTCTTGGGGACATCAGCAGTCCTTTAGACCTTTTAGTCTTGTCATGTCAGAATGTGTGTGTGTGTGTGTGTGTGTGTGTGTGTGTGTGTGTGTGTGTGTGTGTGTGTGTGTGTGTGTGTGTGTGTGTGTGTGTGTGTGTGTGTGTGTGGTTATTTGTTGAACTGGTTTGGAAGGTGAAACTCCTCAGTGCTCTTTTTTTTTCTCTCTGACACGGATAAATATAAACAAAAGCATCAATTTCCGCCTAAGCCTTCCCGATGATTGCCATCAAGAGTCCTAAACCGCTCACATTTTGTCCTCTACGACTCGACTCATTTCTCAGCCTGTGTGTTGTTTCTCGTGAGGGGGAGGGAAGGGAGTCATGGCTCACTGATCAGAGATGGACCTTTCATCGCCGTGTTGATGTCTGCATGACAGACAATTACCTGAAACCTACAATAACACATTGTAAAGTATAATGGGACCTGGCCAGCTTTTGTTGTTGAGAGTTCTGACTTTTGAATTCACATCTTCCTGGACATTTTATAAATCAATTCTTCCCCTGGTTTCCTTTCATATGTATTCCAAGAAGTGACATCCCGCTGGCATTATAATTACCCCCGCCACCCCCCCTTTAAGAAGTCTTGACATAAATCAAATGTTCCTAACACATTCAAAAGATCATACATTTTTGGAAATTATATATAGTTTTTTTGTTAAGTTTTATGAAAAAGGTTGACACCACTCTAGCCAAGAGAGCCATAAGATTAGCGTAATGACCGGAAGCTAGCCTGACATAAAAAGCCTACATTTAAAAAAACAATAGTAATTAAATCTGTGGTTTTGTGATTTTTGCTCAGATTAAACAAATGAAATCAAAGCTAACCGTCTCCTGGCTGTAGCATCGCATTTATCGGACAGATATGAGTGTGTCCATCTTATTTAACTCTGAAAGTGGGTCCATTTTAGAAAATATAATGCTATTCATTCCTTCCCCACATCCATTCTTTTGAAGTGAGTGTTCAGCTTTATCTCAACTCCACACCTGGAGACTTCTGAAATGCTAAATCCGGCCAGGTGCACAAAGCTTGGAGGTGAAGATGACCCCTTTCCAGCTCCGACACATCTTCAATCGGTACCTTTATTTCAATCTCAACCACACACACATATAGATATAGCCTCAAAACCGCTTCATATGGGAGTTCCTGCTACAGTAGGTGTCTTCAGAAGCAAACTGATTCATGAGATAACGGATGTGCATGAGCTCACCGTGTGAATAATAAAATAGTTTTCCGATGTTTTAAAGGCCAAACAGTTAATTGAGGATATCTGCAAATTACCAAAGATGAAAATAATTGGTGTAAGCCCTTTGTGATAGGACTAGCAATTCCATTCCTTCCTGCATCTGTACTTAAATCCAACCAAATATCGATATATAAGCATCAGACAGCAAATCAGTGAGTTTCCCGAATTGTCAGTACAGTATAGTTTTTTTTTTAGATGGCTGATCCAGAATGAATGTGGACAGTTGAGCGACCGCAGGGCAGCCCGGGCCCGGGGTCGTCGTCTGATGACCTTGTGCTGCCTGCCGTGGAAAGCTGATCTGACAGCGCGAGGCCCGAGGCCGCGGACACACATGTGGGGAACTCAGATAGCCACCAGGACGCAGGCTGGCTGACGGACCAACAGACAGACGTAGTGTCAGGACAACTCTTAGGACAATTAACAAAAACGCTTTGCGCATCAATTAAACAATTAGTGCTCTCGTTTGAATTGGCAGAACAGAGTTTGCCTGGCGAGGAGCGGAGACTGTGACACATTCAGCAGGTCAGGAGTCCAGCAGTGAGATATGGAGCTCCTGAGTTGTGACGGTGCATCCGTTCTTAATACATTTATAGATGAAAAGCTAAACCTGGCATATTTTATAACTTCATTTTTTGCATGTTTTAGGTTTTGCTCAGTCTAGGCTTCAGTCGGTTGATACAATTGAAGACATTGAGGATTTTAATGGAAAATGGCAATTCTTGCTATTACTGAAAGCAATAAAAATACGCCTACCCGCCCCACTAAAGCTAATTATTAAAAATGGTATATATATCTGATACAGTCTTGCAGCCGCTAGGGGTTGATAGGCAACCAGTCTCACACCTAACTCTCGTACAATCACAAATTGTTCTTTTTCTTTTGGTGTAGGTGTCAACAATTTGCTAGTAAGCTAACATGTTGGATTTTTGACTCACTGTTTGGTTTCTGTTTATGGGCACAAATTAAGAATATATCAATTATTCAGAGAGTGCCAACCTGATGACACAGTAGACTCTGCTGCACACCTTTACTCAAACAAATTCATATTGGAACATTTTTTTCTTAAGGAAGCCATGGAGAGGATTCAGGTGTGGAAACGTTTCTTATCCAAGGGTAACAAGTGGTTACCTATAACTAGTGGAAATAGACAAGCAGTTAAACAACTAAGTAAGCCATGGCAAGTAAATACAAGTTCTTATCAAGCCAATGGTGTAAAAACGAGCCAACCCATTCTATGATAGCCTAGCTAAGTTGGCCACATTGTAATATTCAATGTCCTACAATGTCGAAAATTGAGTCCAGATTTTGTAACATGCTGATCAAATTTGACAGAGATAAGGCAGACTGTCCCTTTTGGAGAAGGCTTCATTTTGACTATTTTCGGACTTTAGAAACAATATTCTTTTGATTAAGTAAGTAGCATCTAGTCCTATCAAGTCAATTTAAATTATATATCCTTCACGTAAGTGCCTCAAACGGATTTAGCCTTTAGATATTTATCTGTAATCTGTGCTGTGTTACTGAGCTCAACATTAATGGCCGCTTCTCTCCTAAGCTGCCTGCCTGAGCTACAGCAACGGTTCAATTTCCTGATACCATTGTAACAGATGTATTACGGAGTTTATAATTTCCTTTCACAAACACATTCTCTATGTAACTGTACTTGATGCTATTGACAATTAAAACCGAACCCACGTGTGGTCTTCATCTGTGAATGGTGTCAGGTGTCCTGTGAAAGCAGAGATCTTCATGTGCTTCTAGTCATTGCTGAGAAGCGACATCCACTCAAGGGAGTCCCACTGGGAAGCTTCTGATGGTCCCTGTTGAGATGGGAGGATTGTCCTTACATTTCCATCACCCACTCCTTGTACCCATTGACTCAGAGTGCCTTTCAGATTCGCTGCACTTCATTGTGACCTTACTTACTGAGTTTAAGCGCACATTGCATGTCAAATAAGTCGTCACGTAAGTCATGCCCCAATCAGAATTCTTCCTTTCTGATATTGTTTCTAATAACAAAAGTTCCAATAAGTGTGTCCTCCAATACAGAGTAGAATATAATATCATCCTTTATTGTCATTATACAGGTACAATGAGATGAGTAGAGCTACTCCTTTGTTTAAGGGGCCATCAAAAGTACAAACAAACAAACATTCAGGAGAAGGCAACACACAAACAACAAGCATTATTTTCAGTCTGATTCCAGTTATTCTACTGTCTAAGTAAATACAATACTACACATATTTTTGTTACTGTTGGTCAAAAATGTCATATTCCAACCTCCATTTTAGTAACATTTATGTAACATGCAGTTGCTGGTTACATAATTTAATCTTTACCTCAGCCACTTCATAGACTCTATGCATTACATTAATGCACACAATGTACAACATTATTTTGTGTTACAGCTGATTTTTATTCCATATTGTATTCCTCTATTTCATTCCATTGCAATGTAAATACTGTTATATTTTAATAAATATTTGTAATTATTTTAAATATGTTTCTCTACCTGTGTTTTTCAGTCTTGTTTTTATGCATCACGACACCAAGTCAAATTCTTCGTACGTGTAAACCTACCTGGTAATAAACCTGATTCTGATTCTTTAACATTACATTACGTGTTTATCTGACGCTTGTGCAGCTTTCTTGCTCTTCAATACCGTACACATGCCAACAGGAGCAATTTGGGGTTAAGTATATTGATATTCCCATAAACACTTTGACATGTTGAATGCAGGGGCTTGAGATCAAACCTTTGACCTTCTGATTGATAAAGGCTGATTCATCTCATGTGCCACAGTATAGCATGGATTTCAGGGTAAGGTCAGTTAGACACCATTGAAACAAGCATAATAATGGAGTGCAAACATCGTGAGATTGGCCTCAAATAAAATACATGAAGATATTAGTTTCTTTGCAGGTAGCACGTTTTTACATATTTAGATATTTTGCCTCAACCGGGACCCACCTTGAATCAGATCCAGTCTACTGTTACTCATATTTTACGAACTGCTTGCAAAATCTTGCATTGCACAATCAGTTTAATATTTTAGGACCCTCATTTGAATGGTAATGTGAAGCGCAGGTGGTTCATATGTGTACAGCAGCATGAAGTGAAAAAGGGCTGTGAAGATGAATATAGATCAGCTGGTGTGGTGATTATTAAATATTCTGTCAGTAATTGATACACAAATACTCACAAGTCTTCTTTAAAACCTGTTAAACCCGAGCCTGTTTTTCAGGTCTCAGGCTCGAAAATGACATTCCCCAGAACAAATGACCATATCTTCCCTTCTAAAAGGGTTAAATTAATAATCTTGTTTCTCAAAGTAATGATAAACCTGTGAGTTGGCTGTAGAAAAGTCAGAATCAATCCAGATGTTTTTTATTTTAAAGAAAATTCAGATTGAACATAGTAAAAAACTGGAAATGATAGTGTCCGTCCAAACATTATGTTGTACTTATAGTGAAAAGCTGAAAACTACCCTTGGATGATGGTAAGGTAGACTAAAAGCTTTAGGAATCCAAAGTACAACATATAATAAGTACCCTATATCAAGATTGATGCAAAACAAGTGATATTTGATCTTTTTAGAGAGATTTATAAAAAAAAACCTCTTCTGGGGCCATTTGGGTGGATTTTCCTTATCTCTGGACCCCCTTGTTCGATTTTGACATGTGACATCTCGTTCTGACCGTTAGAGCCAATAGAATCCAAGGGAAATCGTCCCGCACACACTAATGTTAAAAAAAAAAGTGGTGTCTCTGCGCATGCTAGATTGCAGCAGAGGGGAGAAATATCCTGCAAGCTATATCAAGCAACGGAAAAGCTGTTTTATTGCTTATGGATTATCAGAACATTTCAAAGGGGACACAGACACATTGGATTAACCTATGGATTAACTACAGCATCGTTGCTATCATTTTAATGCCATTGAAGACCAGTTTAGACCAGACAAAGACGAAGGTAAGCCAAGTTAGCATTGTGGGCTACCTAGCGCCACTTGTTTTGATGTACGTTTTTGTTGATAACGTTGCGAGTTTGTATCTTTCATTGTTGAGGTTGGCACCGTTAGATTCTGTGTCTTTACGATCATAAACGATGTGTTGGATGTGCACCTAGGATAAGTAATAAGGGAGCTAGGAGTGATTATCGGTGCAGTAATAGGTTAGCATTTTTCGCTCAGGGGTCATTTAGATGCTTCTTATGTTGACTTGTTGACTTGTGTTTTCTTTTGGTAAAAATGGTTTATATCGTCAGTTAGCTGAGATTATTCCCGTTAATCTGGTATAACACGTTAATAGATTCTTAAATATTAAGATCCCCTGAGACACAGTGTCGTGAAAAAAAAAACAAGAATACCCGCCGGCGGGGACCTTGGGGTTTAACAGGTTAAACATGTAATATACTTCATTGGACATTCTATTTTCTGATATCCTACAGTAAATGCGCACAATCTCTTTTTTTCTCTTCTTGTCTTTCTTCCCCCAGACTCCATCACAGACTTTTGAAGGTTGGTTGTTCAGTGAGCACAATGTGTGTCCTTGTACTTAACAGTGTAGGTTGACAGTAGGTGGCTAGTCAAAGAGCACTTAACAGCTCCCTGGTAGTCTTTAGTCATGCACACAGAAGAAGAAAAAAAAGTCCAATCACTGAACTCCTACTTCAGCTATCAGATGGCTCCGTCAGCCACACATTAGCTCTTCACATGAAGGGCTCATGAATACATTTACATGTCTGGGATCATTAACTCGACGATTGTCTCTATTCTCTTCGCTCTGTCCGTAATACACTGCCATCATCTTCATCCTCCTCATTATCATCATCGTCTTTTCGTTATTATCATCACCATCATCGTGACTGTCATTATTCCCATTTTCATCATAGTCTTCCCAATTATCAACATCATCATTATCTTTTCACCTCCTCTTTATCGTTGCCTTCCATCATACAGCAGAAAATCTATCCCCAACAATAGTCAGTTTTCAATCCCTAGGAAAATTGGGTATTGTGACAGTTTCTCTATTTTAGAATAATAGAAAAATAAAAACCAATAGGATCAAATGTTTATAAAAACCATTAGACCATGATCCAACCTGTCCAAGGGTGAGGGGAGAAAGCTTTTGGACAGGGTACTTTGATGGTGAGATGGTTAAAGTAGCTGTCGATTACAATGAGGGCACCAGCGTGTTGAGTTGGGCTATGGCAGTAAGAATGATGTTTCACACCAACTTCGGGTTGACAAAGAGGGGAATGTAAGTCACATTAAAGTCATGTGAGGCCCAGAGTCCCACAGCGGAAAAACCGGTTAAGATATACGTTCCTTGATGATTGTTATGTGATTAGGTTTGCACCACCTGTTGTTTTCTAGAATGGCAACCCCCCGCCTTTAGGCTTAGTGCTCTTGGTGCAATCCAGTGTTTCCCCTAACATTGTCTTGGAGGGGCGCTGCGCCCCGCCAACGGAGCCCCGCGGCCCTCTCCCTGAAATTCAAGGTGTTTAAAAAAAAAAATTATATATATTTTTTAAATATATATAGCACCAAATTGCAACTAATCTATATCTACGGTCACTTTTCACATTGAACATGAGCTCTTCTATTAAATAAACTAAACGCTTTCATTTTAAGTTGAGTTTAGTGTTTTTGACCCTAAGAAACACTGATGCATTAATCAATAACAATAATCCACAGCTCCTCTCTCTGCTCCAGAGGATTTAAAGAATATATCAGCAATAAACCTAGGGGAAACACTGACATTCAATATTATGTTAGACACAAGTTAGTTATTACTCACATATCAAAGTCTTTTCATCTGCAAGATGGAAGAATAGCTGGGTGCTGCCTGGAGAGACTGATGAGGAGTCACTGGCTGGCTTCAGCAGCTTTCCACACAAAGCCATCACATCTTCTGTTCCAGCGTCTGCTCGGTCCCGAGGTGTGCTGGTAGCCACCAGCAGTACTTCTTCGTGTGGAGAGTGCTCCATCACCCCGCCTAGCGCCCCGGCCCCCCGGACTTTTCGCATTGAGCTCGTCTATTCGACTGTTCAAGAGTAGGTACACGTTATACTCGTAGCCCTGCAGTTGTCTCTTGTCCTGTGACTCTAATACCACCAAACGTTCTCAGGACGTATGAATTATCTCAATTCTATACATAAATCTATTAGAATCAAACACTTTACAAATTACACACATAAATTCCAATGCAAAGAAGTAGACTCAAGTCACTCACAACTCAATACTCTGTATATGAATTCCCTTAGAACACCTTAGAGTCGATGAGTATACTAGCCAGTCCTCGTCCTTCATTTTTTTTCTGACCGGTCACGCGCACGATTTCACGATCAATCGGCCAATAGGCAATCTGAACACAATAATCAATATTTACCAATATAGCACAGTAACGACTCAAAGAAGGGCAATTCACCACCATTCCGTAGTAATTATCCCAACAATGTACTAATTATTCAGGACTCTACGACCAAAGAACGTTCTACCAGGTGGCCGCCCGTTATGCCCGATATCGGATGTCCAATTGTTCCATCCGAACGATTTCAATCGAAGTCGAATAACCGTCACCACGGCGTGGAGAGCAGAGGTTGCGCCTGCTAATGTGTATCTTGCACGCCGTCCCAATCCGTCCTACAGCGGTAAGAATAAGATTTAACGTGTCGAAAAAATGACGCCTTAGGTCAAACAATTACAAGTCATCGTTGTTGATCGACGTATCGTATTTCGACGATTGGGATTGCAAACCTCGATCCATGCACGACGCATATAAATGTCGATTGTAGCTCCGATCGATTACCAGTGTGACACACTTGAGTTTTATCAACAACATAATTGATTTAGTAACGACGTAGAACCAGGTTTCAAGTGTTAGAGACGATTTTTAATAATAATTTCATAGAAAATAAAAAACGTAAACATAGTGTGGAACCGTATTTGATAAAATCAATTAGTTATTCTTGCCTCTAATTTTATTACTAAACACCATTAGTTTTTGTTACATAAATTTCTTGTGAGTCGGTACGTACCTTTATTGTATCCTTTTTATTATGCCCCATTAAAAAATGGGTACAACACGAAATCTTCAGATCCACTATTGTTGTACTAAAATAAAATTTTTCATTCTTTCAATTTTACTTTTAATCTTAACAACCAACTAGTTTTTGTCCAATTAACTCCTTAAGGACCTTCATTAAATAACGTTTCTATAAATGTTAAATTTGATTAAACCCAGTGAAACTGCGTACAACCAACATACAAACACATTGTTTCCCAATGGTACTGTCGACACTACAAGTGAGAAAACTGTCTCGTGGTCACCTGT
>NW_011345269.1:1212134-1221968 GCF_000735185.1 Notothenia coriiceps | reverse complement strand
TATGTTTTGCTCCTGCACAGTTTACAGTAACTGCAGAGCTTCATTACCCTCACTGCTCTCTGATATACTGCAATCAATACTAGTGCACACACACACACACACACACACACACACACACACACACACACACACACACACACACACACACACACACACACACACACACACACACACACACACACACACACGTGAAAAAGGAATGTTTGATTGGTGGTGGTTCTGTTTCTTGTTACATAATATATATATATTTGGATCCTTTCAGATCTTTTCCCTACACACTTAATTGTTGAATAAATGACACTCAATGAGCTAGAATGACAACATGAAAACAGGATATAAGAAATTATTATAAATGTCTTAAAATTACTAAATAAGTCTCTAAATTGTATAAATATTTAGAACCTTTACCACAAGTTTTACACAAGCATCCATCAAAAGGGCCATAAAACCATCAATATTTCCAGAGATATTGCAAGAAAATGGACAATATCAAGATGCGTTATGTGCCATTCTATGATGGACACATGAACTGTGCGTTATGGGTTAACCAGGAACCAGTTATGCAGGGGTAAGAGTTTTCGTATCACACACCAGAACTGTTATTAGATCAAATCGGTTGAATCACAAAAATATTGCAATCATAAACCACCTGAACCACACAAATCGCCAACTTTATGCAATATAGTTGCACAGTTGTGAGAATGGAAGTTTGAGACAAGGACAGAGGCAAGCAGCCATGTTTTTGAAAGAGACAGAAAGTGTACTACCGAGCGGTGCAAGAATGAGTCCTAAAACCCGGAAATGAGTAAGTATTTGCCACTTCCTGTTCCCTCGTCTTCAAGTCAATGTTTTTTTTGGTTAGATGCCTGAAATAAGGTATATTGTTAATAACAAAGGTTAAGAGGTTCAACATTATGGACATTAAGTCAGTAAGCACTGCACTCTTTAAGGTCATAAGCACAATTAAGTTATCAAAGAAACATCCCATGAATACCTATACATCCAAAACAGTATCCAATGTGTAGCCCGGGTGCAAATATTCTGTCTAACTAAATTTTACTGGGTATGAATTGCAGTGGGATTAGTGGGAAATTAGTAGTGGGATTAAAAGTAGGAATGAAACTTTAGGGCACAAAATAAATTGCGTGTTCAAGGGATATGCATGTTATACTTAAAGGTGGGGTAGGTAATTTTGGAGAAACCAGCTTGAGTGCGCTAGAATTTGGAAATACACAACACGAAAAAATCTGCCACTTCCTCACAGAGCCCCTCCTCCAACACACACGAACGCGCACATGACCAATGAGGGCACGAGATAAGTTTGTGCACAGATGGAAGGCTGACAGGCAGGTAGGCCATCCAGTTACTTTAGCCGGGCCGGCTCAGATGATTGGTCGTGCTTTTTAAAGCGCCACGGCTTCCACAAATGACATTTTTTTAATGTATTTATTGTGAAAGCATTTAATATATTCATTGCTATCGGGATGTTACAGTAAGAGCATTCCATGGAATATAACAACAAGTGTTTCTGAAATAAATTACATACCCCACCTTTAAATCCTTATTCTAGGGAACAAAACATAAAATAGGGTAGTGCAGGAGGCAAATTAACACAGTCTGACCTCTAGATCAGAGCTTTGGAATAGGAACAAACTTAACAAAGGCAGTTTGAAAGTGAAGGGGAGACAGCCGTTTCAGTGCAACATAAGCAGCCCACATTAGTCCCGCCCGTGCCAGTGCAGGTCAACAGATGCAGAGAGATGGTGGCTGTCGTGAAAGGCTTGCCGCTATCTGATTGAGCCAGTATTCAGGGGACGAATAAATGACACAGAAAGAGGCCAGCTCCGACGCAGGTCCAGCTCTCATTTATCTGTCTAATACGTTTTGACGGCGGGCCAGGCCGAAATGGAGAAACTCTTAGCTCTCACTCAATATCCCTGCCTGGCACCCTCACAATCCTCCGATATTGGAGAAGAGAGTAATATTAAAAGATCTGTTATCTAGTTGGGGTGGTGATCCGCCCAGACAACCTGCTGGAAGAGGATGGAGGACTGTTCTCTCAAAGCACAATGACGATATTAAAAAAAAGTGTCTTCATTATGAGACCTTTAATTAGTTTATTCATTCCTAATAGCTTATTGAGTAGGGATATAATGATACAATTCACTATATTCTGCTCGTGATATTATTTTCACATCGTTTTTTTACAGAAGGTATTCTCCTCTTGCCTCGTGTTTTTTAATTAATACAAATATTTTAGGGTCGTGTACAGACTGTGTTAAACAATGCATGTTTCCTTTTTATTATGAATGTAAAGCTGATGATATTTTCTGACAACAAATAGCATGCATTAAATATTTGTGTAGTTCATCAGTGTCTTGCAATAGTTGCACACAACTTGTCCTCTATCTTCAAATCTATTTTATTTTTTGTTTAAGGTAAGCTATAGCATCACCAATATGAATATTTTCATCCAGGAGATTGCTGTTCGTTTTCCAATTAAATCCGACGTAACATCTTATCTTATTTTTCCGTGCTTTCGTGAACTCCCGTAGTTATTTTAACCCAAACACCTGCCTACACTGCATGGCACACTGATTGATCCTGTTGTCCACCATTCTTAGGACACCACAAAAAACAACCAATAACTCATCGCTAGGACACAATGTGAAGATGCTGAGATTAAGAATGATGATGACAATTTAATGGGAACACCTATTATTATGTTGTTGAAGATGATATCACTTTTGTTGTTCAAAGGGGAAAATGTTGTTAAGTGATGATGCTCACTAGCATGTTGTCTTTATTAATGTGTTAAACCATTGTTTGTGCATCCCCAATGTCCAACATATTGAAGATGAAACAAGAAAGGAAGAATAAAGCATTGTCTACCCTCTCTCAACTTGCGCAACGTAAGATAATTAGTGAATACAATGGATGAGCAAACGGAGAAGTCAGAAGGAATCACTAGAATGTACCATACTGTATCTCTCTTGACTGAAACATGGCTGCACCAGGATATTTCTGACGCCAATGTTTCCATCCATGGCTTTCAGGCTTTTTTTGTTTCCGACAGGGAATTCGCCCCCGTGTTCCCCCCTTAGGTTTTACTGGGCTTTCGGGGGGGGTGCTGTCTGGGGAGGCGTGGGGGGATGGGATTAGGGANAAAAAGTAGATACGTAGAACACAAGTTCGTTGAGTCGAATTCTTGGAATGGGATTGGCCTTCCAGCGATCTAATTTACTCACTTCTACTACTTCAATGCGGCATTGAAGTAGTAGAAGTGAGTAAATTAGATCGCTGGAAGGCCAATCCCATTCCAAGAATTCGACTCAACGAACTTGTGTTCTACGTATCTACTTTTTTTCAAGCAGGGCTTTTGAACTGTAGTTCCCATTGTTGAATTGTATGAAAGTCAAGAAAAACTTTTGAATACATTTAAAAATCTCTTTCTTTATTTGGCTATATCAACTAACTTTTACTTATTTAAAAGTGTTCCCTGAGAAGATTCATATTTAAGAGGTTGAAAGGGCTCCTGAGCATTACTCCTGCCTAAAAACATTAATACCAAATCACCATTCCTGTGGTTGATTTTGTAATATATATAGTATTTATAAATCCTAGCCGACAAACACTGTCACTATCTTGGATTTTGAAAATAAAATTAATATGCATAATATTTCCACATTAAAATGTCTAGAAACGACTTGACCCATTTAACATGTTTGCTTGTATATTTAAATGTTTCCAAATGTATCCAGCAAATTTCAAACCAACAGAGATTTTGACAAAAGTAATGTTCTGTTTAATTTGATGGCCATGATCTCCTTTTATTTATTTATATTTTATTTGTGAAATTATCAGAGTTATAGTTGTCTGCAAGAAACTCATTATAAATTGAAATTGTACAATTGTTTACGCTTAAGATCCATGTTGTGTGTGTTTTCCTCAGACCCTAACTCAACTCCAAATATATTCCTTATACAAAGACATCCTTGACCAGTTTCCTGTATCCATGGCGATAGGAAGTGCTCTCCAATCACATCTCTGCATGGAGTGTAAGGGAAGTGCACTGTTTCCTGCTGTTTTCACCGGCTTCCTCCCATTGGTGCGTGCTCAGGACTTCACATTCGGTCCTGGAAAGCAACACAGTTTGTAACCAGTGCTCTTCTAATGTTATTTTTTTTTAGTTAGATTTTTCTCACATATTTACCAACTACAACCCCGTCACATTAAATCGAAGTAAGTCGCACATTTCTCGTTGTATTTTCAGAGTCAGTTGAAGTTTAAAGGTTTTTAGAGAGCATGTTTTTTCTTTTCTTTATTTCTGTTCACTGATTAAATTACAAAACATTTGTTTTAAGACAACTCTCTCTGTTTAACTCTCTGAAAACTACAATACATTCAAACACATTGAGAGTAGTAGTCAGTTAAGGTCTGGTTATTGCTATAGTTATAATAATTTGTGGTACAACAACCCTTTTACTAAAAGTGCTGATGATTTCAAACTATTCTTTTGATTTATTGATTCTGTTACACAGCAGGAAACCTGTGTAATGTGGCAGCAAAGGAAATTAGAGACTAGTTAGAAATAATGTAATTTATTTCTCATAAACTTTCAGAGAATAATCCGCTGAATCTGCATTTACCCTGTTAAATGCACCCCTGCACTGACTAACAAATTGCGATTCTATGCTTTCACATATTTAAATTAATAAAAAAATAATATGCAAACATTGGATGAAAAATGTGCCTATTTATATGCAAATTATTCTCAATGCAAAACCCTTCTGTTCAGCAAGATCAGCGTTAATAGCCGCATGCTGTTACAGTGAAGTAATCTTAGAAACAGAGCTCTACCATACTACCATACGTAAAGGCAACATTTATACTTTGCCAGATGGATAATTGCAAACAGACGCGGGAAAAAAAGGCACATTTCCCTCAAAAAATTGCAAAACTGTTGTGGGTGTGTTGGTAAGACGGGGAGGATACAAATGGAAAGTGGTGTTCCCAGATCTATAAGTGTAATTCTTTGTTAAGCTTTTTATGTTTGAAGCTCCATTTTGAAACAAGTATTGATTGACAGGCTTTTCTGTTACAGAGCACCTAAGGCATCGGAAGCTGCCACCTCGGAGACACCTGTCCACGCTTCTCAGAGTGCGTTCAACATGTGGAAATAATTTACACCTAACAACACTCCATCAATCTTTCCCATCTGGATGAAACCTGGCAGAGATGCAGGCTGGTTATCAGGTAACCAGCATCACACGTCTCCAGATCCCTCCCACACCTGAGACTCTCGTCTTCCAGGCCATCATTAACCCTAAGAGGGGTATGGAGGGCCCCCCGCAGACGCCACAACCCCCCAGGACCTGTGGCTCTCCAGGGGGTTCTGGGAGATCCTGCTGGAGCCTGGATGCGCGGATAGCTGTTCTTCTGGTGACTCTTGCAGGAGCTTTAATACTGCTGCTGCTCTACAAACTCTTACAGCTGAGACACAGGTGTGTAGATTTCGGAGAGTAATACGTGAATCAACAAGTACTTAATTATCAAATTCTGATACGTTACATGTCACCAAACTTCTAGAACAGCCTCGTTTCACAGACGTTTTTTAAATGGCGGCAATCTCTAACAGCATCTTAACAAAATAATGCAATGATGAGCTGAAATACTTTGCAACTTTATCTAAACTAAAACATATATTTAGAAACCAGACCCTGAGTGGTTATGAGCAGGACCTGTGAACTCATGCTTGCTATTTCTTGTCGTTGTAAAAGTTATTTGTTTTTGGTCGTTTTGTACAAAGAAATGATTTGTTTAAAACAATGAATCAAATATCAGGGAAGTTGATGACGATGACCTAAACTTTTATTTTCATGAACAATGTACACTAGAGAAAGACCAGAAACATGTTTAAGCTTCTTCTTGCCCCTTTTGAACATGACGGAAACAATTTATTTTCTATTTTTTTATACCTTGAACGTTTTATTATTTTTTTATTTTGCTTCTCTTTGTTATAATTATTATTTATTTATTTAGTTTTGTTTCTAACATATTCAATAAAATTGACTAATAATTTTTAAAAAAAAGTCAATCCTGTCATGGTAGACATGCAATTCCTAGAAATACGTACTTTTTGGTGTATCCATTCCTATTGATTTTTGAACTTGTACAGTGCAAGGCTAGCTGCCTCCAGTCGTTATGCTATGCTAGGCTAACCAAGCTCTGACTCAACCAAAGACAAACTTGTGCCCTGACTTACGTCTTGTTGGTTTGTGTTGTGTCCTGCAGGCTGAGTATGGCACGGGCGAGGCACGCGCTGGAGTACTACAGCTTCTACCACAGCGCTACCTACACACTCAAACACGCAGCGTCATGTCAGGAACTACCAGACAAAAACGGGACGGTCCCTGCAGGAAGACCACCACCTTTACAAACTGTATCCCTGGTGACACCCGCTGTCATCACCCCATTACCGCCCCCATCTCCTGCGCTGCCTTCGCCTCTGCTCCACACCCCACTTTCTCTTACTCCAACACCTTCAGTCCTGGCCTTCCCTCTCCACCTGCCTGGAACCCACACCACCCCACCGAGCCCTCACCTGTCCTGGGGCGCCTGCTCAGACGCAGATATATACTCTCGGATCGGAGCTTTCAGGCCCTCCAGGCTCTCCAGCCTCTCCAACCATTCAAAAGTCATCCTATTCGAGCACTCTTCTCTCTGACCTATCTATGATGCAAAACAAAACTGGAGATAAAAACATTTGATAAGACTGCAGTGATTACCTAAAGGGAGTTGTAAGAAATGTTCTTCTAATGGACTGATAATCACGATGATTAAGTGTTGGCTTAGAGTGATCTATACTAAATACTAGACAGTATACTGCGTAATAATTCTTATTCAAAGTTCAGATTTGAATTCAGACTTTAAGGGCCATCCAAAACCTTGCGTTTTTGTGAAACATTCAATTTGTTTATGTACTATCCATTTACAGTACAATTACCTTACTTTGTGCCAGACCTCTGAAATGTCCAGTTCAGACTGGTGGAAGTTAAGAGAACTGAAGACTTTATATAAATGTATCACAGCCTTATATATTAGTTGTGAGGCAGTCCTGACGTTTGCATTGTTGGCTTAACTTTATTTTCTGTCTTACTTGCTGATAATACAATTCCTAAATTATTGTGTCTTCATTTTTACAGTGAAGTCATTGTAGCAGAGCCCATTGTTTCGCCAAATGGGAGGCATTTCCTCAGCTGGTTTTCCAGGCAGTGACCCTCCCTGTTTCACACCATCCTCTGTGTTTCCTCTGACTCTCTCTGTAGAAATCTTACTCTGCAGTTCCTTCACTTACTGTCTTTAATGATGACTCTGAAGATGTCCTTTTATTCCAGCGAATGTCACAATTTCAAACGTGATTCATAAGTTGTTCAATTGTCTCTTAAACACATTCAAAATCACGTTACAATTAATACAGGTTGAACTTTAGAAAAAGGGGCTCCTTATAAAAACAGATGTTTGATGATAAGCACAGATTGATATTTTTCTTAAGTAGCCCCGTAGACAGACAGGTAACATCTGTCTGTTGTTGATCTGGTTTCCACCTTCGCCCTAACAAGCTGTTAAAATGAATTTTCTTTGAATATTTAACCATGTTTTCCCAACAGGCCTCTCATTTATAATTCAACAATAGTTTGCAAATTCATGAGGGAGGCTGTTTAAATTGATGTTGCTTTCTGCTTGCCGTGGTGAGAACTGAGACCTTTTGTGACATTCTCCCTTAGTCTTTTTCTGTATTTAGGTCTGAAAGTGAGGCCAATGTCTCCATACTAAAAGCCAGTAAATTCAATCTGTGCATGTAGTGCACTGTCGTCTCTTAATTGGTTGTAAGCCGAGCCAGGGAAGACAATTGAAACAATGCACTGCTGCTGCAATTAAATAAAACAAAGGAACGCTATGCAAGGATGAATATAAATGTGTTTGTGTTCTGGATCAGATTCATATTAATTGAATGTTGTTATCTCCGAATGATATGAGTAGTATTTTAAAATGCTTCATGCAGCATTGAAAATATATCTGAATCAACTGTCATTGTATTGTTTATGAAATGCACATTTGAATCTTTTTATTCAAATAGATTTTTTCTTCTTGAATCATTAGGAGTAGGATAGAGTTTAAAATAACTACAAGGCACATTTCAACTGGTCACTTCAATATAAGTGCCTTTTATATGCCTTTACAAGCAAGTAGGACTATCAAATGGACTATGTACATAATCATTCTTAATGCATACCCCACTGACACTGGGGCATAATTAGCTAAGAGAAATCTAAAAAGAATGGCTAAAGAACAAAAAAGCAAAAATGGACAGTGATACAGCTTGGCAAAAAAAGAAACACCTGGTTGTCAACTTTTGAGAGGCGCTAAATTAAAATCTACCCTAACCTTTACCACTCAATGTCAATGCCTAAACTTAACCATATTGCAAAAGTTTCACAAAACAAGGCTTACCATTTTGACACGACCATAAATGGATTAAAAGGAATCCGAACCAATCCTGAATTCGCCCTCTTATCCTAGACTGATAAAAAACTTATAAAAAACACTTATATATAAGTGTTTTTTCTCCAGGACTTTTTAGCTGTGAGGGTTGTTTTTTTTGTAGCTTCGAGTTTCAAAGCTGGATGTTGGCCACCTCACTTGCATGATATGGAGCCCCCTAGGGGACATGGAGAAGAAAAAAAAAATTATTTGAAAAAAAAAAATAATAATAATGTTTTGTGAGATATCGCAAAACTTTACATTTAGCTCAATGTACTTCCTGGTCAGTTCGGCTGCTACGGCAACACAGAAACCACAACAATGGAGCGGTTCATCGATTTTACTTTGAACTTGGCCTTAAATATAAGGATATAACATCAGTCCTTGGCAATAGGCACGGGTTTCACACATAGACTGTATATATAAAGGGTTTCACAAAAGTGAAGACACCTCAAGAGAACACTCAGAGCGAGGGGACATGCACGTCCCTCTGAGCTGAGTTATTGACAGATTCAAATTTCGCGGATCAATAACTCATGAACATAACGTTGTAAAAATACAAACAACATGACTTTACAGTCATAGCAAGGTAGATAACGAGCTACAGAGCTGTTTTTATCAGAACAGTTACATACGCGCCGTCATCCGGGCTAAACATCAAGAATTGGTCACAATCTGCAGCTTGAAGAGGGAGAGGAGTGCTTTGGGATACTTAGTCTACAAACTGCAACGGGGTTTGCGAGGTTCAACCATTTTTGTTCAAATATTTTTATTTTCTCTCCATGTTCCCCGTAGGGGGCGGGATCCGTAGCATGACTCCGGCGGTGGATTTCAGGCAGTTTGCGCACCGAGAACATGTAGTATATATCACGCGGCCTCGAGATGTCTAACGGTTGTGGGATCATCTTTACCACACGACGTTCTCCTCCCTGTACACTTAAGAATTCGTGCATGATTGATGATAGCTGTAGGGATATCACTGTTCTAATAACGCTTCTTGGCGACTGAGTAAACAGTACATCATTAACATTGAAGTGTCTTTGTATCGATATTTTCCAAACTACAAATAGCTGTTATATTTTTTGGCAGTCAAGCCATTGCAAAATGTGTTTAAAAAATAAACCTATTGCGAGACTAGCGTTGGTCGGCAGCGGCGAGCCGTGACTTTTACACCTAGGACGCTTGAAAAATGACTCGGTTACCAATTTTCGCAATGATCCACATATCAGTGAAATGAAGCCCTCATGAACAACTTATGCCCATAATCAATAAATCTATCGATTAGATTTT
>NW_011345269.1:1205930-1212089 GCF_000735185.1 Notothenia coriiceps | reverse complement strand
CCTTACTTAATGGGTTCTAGGAGTCATACTTCGATTCGAGCGACTAACCTACAAACGCGTTAACGTACATCCCTAGACCACAAGTACGGTATAGTTAAGGCTTTTGAAAAATTTTTTTCTTCTTTTATTTCGAAACAAGGCTCCCAAAAGAAAAAGAAACTTTCAGTAGTGAATTGCGTAACACTTAGGTGCCAAGCCGACGTAATGTAATATGTCTAGACGGCATCAAGAAATATCTCGGGACTAACTCTTTCTGCAAACCTTGACCCTGGCTTCTTTACGCGGCTTGACTTATGAACTGCACCCTAAGTTATTATATAGTGTTATATTGTTGTAGAAGGTTAAAGAGAAGTGTGTGTATGCAGAGGAGCGTCATAGTTGTGATAAGCCGACTGAATAATTAAAAACTAGATCTAGCATCTATCCAATATAAATGTGGTATGGCCACGTGGCGACAATATTTTCTGAAATTTCTATAAGCTAAAAGAAACTTATATTCTACATTTATGACTCAACTTCATTATACGTTATCGACATTTTTAATACACTTTGTGTACTTTTGATGTGTAGCTTGAACTAATTTTAGTTCTTCGAATGATATTCACTAGAGATGTTATTTGGTCAAATCACGTCCTACATGTCTTCTAAATATACTCCTACACGTTGTCTTTTGCTTAATTGGAAAATAAATTTGTAATTATTATGAAAACAATTCCAGAAGAAAATTATTCATTATTTTTCGAAAACCCGCCATAGTTCATTCTATTATATATTCGGACTGTTCATGATTGCAAGATTATAATAAACGCAGGACGTACAATTGAAAACAACTCGGAATACAATTACCTATAATAATGTGAAATCTAAAGATAGATGTCATAAAATAACTAAACATATTCTTTACGACGTCTTATACTTTTCAAATTACCACCTTCCATTTGGTTGATTACTATCGGACGAAACCATTACGATCGACAACTCCATTGGACGACACGCTGGGTTCAAAAAGTAAGTAACGTATATGAAGGCATCACACACAATACTATACAGTTATTATGGAATCATTTTAGAACTTTAGAACTTTTCCCTACGACGTTTTATGGTCAATAGCAGAAATTAAATTCCGATCAATCCAGCCTTATATTCTCATTACCTATATGAAATAAGAGCAAAAGGTAAGTACAGTTACTTCGTGGTCAAGTTTCATAGCGAGAGGACAACAACCTGGCACTGTTAGTGAGCCGACTTAAAATGAGTCCCACCACATCTGATTTCAGACGAAATTCCAAACAAGCATAAACGAGTAGCATAATTAGTCTTAGCGTTCAATTTAGTTTCTATTTACATCACGCTAAATTTTTATGTTCCACTTGGAGACGTAACATCACCAGTCACTTATATACCATGTCTGGACAAGTACACCTATATATAATACGACGCGATAATACGTGTTACCGCTAAAAGTCGGGTAAATAATCGTAATCAGTTCAGTGGGTGTGTATCTGTTTCCGGTTATTTTATTTTGAAATTCAGTTCCTGACTGACACCAAAAAAGCCAGAGATTATGGAATTAAACAAATAAATAAAAACAAGGATAATGGTGTGTTATTGTTGAGTAAATAACAGTGTGTTATTTAGAAAATAATAACAAATTAGAAGGAAAAAAAGATTTAAAAAAATACAGATTTTAGTATTCTGAGGCTCTGAGCCCCATTTATTTTCCTCACAGACGGCAAAAAAAGTCAGACATTATACGATTTAAAATAAAAACAATAATCGTGGCTTGATATTGAGTAAGAATATGTTTTTATGAACCCCACAGCTTCCGGTCTTCCACGACCCGACCGGACAAAAAGACGTGCTGCAGGCACGAAACATAATACCAATAGAAATACATTGCTTTTAAAATCGTTGTGTGTGACACGAAAAAAAGGGGAAAATTGTGTTGGTGAACACGAATCAATAGATTAAATGTCGTGACTATAACACGAAATGCCGTGAGACTGGGTTGTACAGGCACCAATCTTTTGTACTGGACACACCCCTCCCTGCCCTTACCCCTGGTGAGGGTCCAGTGCGATGGCCCTTGGCTCGCTCAGGTCCGTGTTGATGAGGACTCGTCTCTTGGTGGCGTCCACCGAGGCCACAGAGATGGACTTGTCTCCGGAATCGGCCCAGTACAGGTTGTGTTGGAGCCAGTCCAGAGCCAGCCCCACGGGGGTCTTCAGGAGGGAGTCCAGCAGGGGGACCTGCTGCGAGGGGTCGCTGGCCTCATGGATGAAAGCACTGTGAATACAGAGGGGGGGGGCATATGTAAGGAATATTCTGCAGCAAGCCAGACATTATTGTGAACATCGATGTGTATATTCGTGCTGCTGGGGCCCGTTCTTGTGATAATAAGTCTATATAAACTATTCCTCTTATCACATGGCACCATACCAACAGATTTACCATCTGAAATATAGATTTTTGGAGATTTCATTACAAGATAAAGCATTTTACAAACTGACACCAAAAAAAGCCGACTAAGTTTAATAGATGAAGCACCTGCTGTCACATTTATTAATAAATGATAAGAGGAATAAACAGCTTGAATGTATAAAGTAAGCACAAATGTAAGTTTTTTTTGACACATTAGTTTAATAAATGATGAGTGGGAATGTATGAGCACATACTTAGTTGGTCTTATACAAATTATTGAAAACGAATAATATTCGATACAATATTAATACTTACTTACTTATTAATACTGTATATTTATAAAATAAAATAAATATATATATATTAAACACATTTGTATACAAAGTAACATTTCATATAAATCTCTTACTCATTGATACAATATATCTAATTTTCAGTATCAATGCATAGAAGTCGAATACAAAGTAACTTTTAGTACAAAATGATAACTAATAATTAAAATGTAGTTAATTTTTTGAATAGATATTTGTGAATAGCGCTTCTTTCTTTTAGTGAATTGATCCCCACCATTGTCCAATTATTTGCCCTTTTGCTATATTTAATTGTTTTCATTGGAGAGCAGGCTCTAATCACACATCAGGTCCATCGGTGAGATCTGGGCTCTATTTCCCCTCCCTTAGTTTCTCCATTTGCTCGGTCAAGGAAAAACACATACAGGCCTCATTAGCGTTTATCACGATTGATAAAACATGATTACTGTTGATGACTATACATCATGACATCTTAAGAGTGTAGTTGGTCTACAAAATGAATTAGAAGATCTTGGACAATGTAAACATTTACATTAGTTATAAATGATTGAATCAATGATTTGAGAAAGGGTCCTGCCTGACGCCAATGTTCTTATTTTATGGCGTCACCTTGAAGATGTTTGAGATATTCTTGTCTCGACTGTTTTTATGTACGTACAGGTTATCATTTTTGTCGTTTGGATTGTGTATTTTGCAATTTTATTATCTTTTTGTTGTATCTTTACACACAACATCTATTGCAAGTCTACCCTTCCTGGGAGAGGAATCCCTCCTCCGTTGGTCTCGTTGAGGCTTCTTCCATTTTATTGTACAATGTTAGGTTCTAAATGGTGTGGTCTGCTGTACACACTGTAAAGACCCCTGAGACAAATGTATTATTAGTGATATTAGGCTATATAAATACAATTGGATATATTGATAAAGCAACCAAGGAGATGGAAGAACTTTTCAATTTCCAACATCCACCCATTATACAGTACACATATATGACAGTGACAAGTATATGGCCTAAAGAAGTTGTATCATCACGCCTGATGTGCGTCTACACTAAGTCTCCATTCTTCTCTGTGCAGTACAGCGACTGCAGAGCGGAGAATGGGAATACTATGGGTGGAGTAGCCTTGAGCCATGCTCTGAGCAGGTTCACTGGGGGGTTAGGGTCTTCTTGGTTGGACCACTTATCAGAAGAGACAACGCACGACTCAAGGGTCGCTAATGATTTGGCCCTGGCAGGGGTGTGAGGCGAGGGCAAGGCAGCGGGGCTCCCCAACTGGGATTTATTTACTGGGATTAGTTTCCCTAGAGATTTTTACTTTTAACATCCATTTCATGAAGAGAACACCCTGCTCCAATTAGAGTGCACTCTGGGGGAGAACGTAGTTGGGATAACAATAGGAACTGGGAGTTATTTTTAAAATAATAGCAGGCCTCATCTCAGACCATTTCATTTTAAAAGCCCGAACCAGTAGAGGCTCAGGACAATAAATACAATCAACTCATGACATGGAAAAAAGATAGCATGTAAGAAGAAGCGTTTGTAATGCCACATTAAGATTATTCAAATCAAATCAGATCAGAAGAAAAACTCTTGGTTTAACTTTGGAAAAAACATAAACTCAGGTTTACATGTAAGATCAGGTTTGTGATCTAAATGAAAGGCACCCTGTGGAACTTTTGGATCACTAGTGGCGCTACCGAGTAATGTTAATGTAATATTAAGAGTGGGCATCTGTGTTGTAAGCATCTGGTGCACATACGCAAGGATGCAATGCACATTTGAAACACATAGTACTTGAATCTGACAAAGCTTTTTACAAAACAAAACTCCAATGGGTACCTTTAATGCTTAAGATTTGAACATTTTGGGATTAAAAATAATAAATATACTAAAATCTAAAATCAGGCTTAGTTTTCAGAGATTTTGGAAGAGCGTCTGCCAGTGAACGTTGGTTTTTGCTTGTATTTTTTAAAATAGTATTGTATTGCAAAAAGGGTTTATAACTATGCCTTCCTTTAAAAAATAGGATGAAATAAATGCCAGACTCGGATATTTGACAATGTTTTGGATATTTTATATTTGATTGTAAATCCAGTTTCTTTACCTGTAGATTTTGCGATGGAAGCGATCGCACCAGAACACACGGTTGTTGGCCACGTCCATGTCCAGAGCCACAGCGTTCTTCTGGGTGGACACCACCTGGCTGTAGTCGCGCTTCACCAGGTCGATGCGTCGGATCTCATGCCGGTTGGTGAACAGCAGGTAAGGGCTCTTCCCTGCACACAAAGCAACGAATATTTATTGTCCTGAAGAAAAGAGTAAACTTGCAGCTTAAGTATGGGAGAGTTTGTCCAGCTGAACTAATCAATCACGGCAAAGTCACAGAGAGAAAGTAATTTAGAAGTAGAATGATTGCATTAAAAAGAGGAATACATTATTGATAGGTGGAGTTGGGATGTGGTTTGATAATGGCTAGTCAAATCAGCTTTGACAATTTGGTAAAGGGCCAGAAGTCGTTATCTCAGAAGCACATATCCTCTATTTACAGCAGCTCCTACAGTTCATCATCCAGAGGAAATGCACCGTATGGAGGTTTTTCTAGCCGGAGCCAATACATTAACCAATAACTTCCTGTTTATGTATTTAAAAAATGTGTTCACAGCCTAAAGGTTAGAATGGCAAAGATGTAAAGCAATTAACGATGATATATTCCCTAGGGGTTTGGGTTAGAGCTAACACACTCAATTGTGAACTGCTTTTGAAACTGAAAACAACATCAACCCCAGAAAGGCTGTTAGGCTCTCAATTCAAAATGGTGTACTTATTTGTCTTCTTCTCTTTTAACTAACTTTATAGGGGCCCCTGTTTTGGGGGGTTTTCCCTTTCCCATAGTGTGTTCTTTGTAGGCCTGTCACGATAATTAATTGTGTTGGACGATACATTTTTCTGGAAATTATTGCGATAAACGATAATATTGTCGGCACCGTTTTAAGACCATTTTAGACATAATGATAATATATAATAATAATTCAAGTACATCCTTTCAAGCATAACTTTTTATTGAACATTCAACATTGCAAATGAAATGTGAAATAATATTAAAATATATAAATGATATATAAATAAAACAAAATTAATTAATATATATATATAATGTGTGCTCATATATATATATATATAAATATATATATATATATAATATAAATAAATAATAAGAGACACACATTATCTCACAGACAAAACCTACCTTAACAACAGTACAGTAGTACAGTCCACTAGTTAACGACCCAGATGCCTACAACACGGACCATACTACCTAATCGTTGTTTTTACTTAAGTTTTACGTAGACAAGGAACGACCAACACTAGTTTCGACTACTTGGTCGGGGCCGGGGGTCGTTTACCTACTCTTCCAGCGTACGTCCGTGT
>NW_011345269.1:1169225-1205890 GCF_000735185.1 Notothenia coriiceps | reverse complement strand
AACTGACTTGCACTGAAACTGCTGCATATTTTAACAAAGCTTTTAATCTTAGCCACACTGAATTTAACTAGAAGTCATGGCTGTGTTAATTACCAGTCTGATTTCATTTTACAAAGATGACAAGAAGAGTGTAGATAGAGGAGAGAACCACTACAAGTCAGGACACGTTACAGTGCAGCCTAGATGAAGGTGTGCTTACCGGTGTTGTCAGGGCTAGCATGAGGGACAAGGTTTATAGTGTCGGTGAGTAGTGATAGCAAGAGTACCGTTAACCTACCGAGTTAATTTATTCACATTAATTCCCATCAACAAATCAATTGTATGTGTCACATGAAATCTTTATTAGGCAAGGCAAGTTTATTTATATAGCACTTTTCAACACANATATTAACATTTTAAACTGTATACCCCGGTTATCTAGGCCCGTTTTGTTTAATGTATACCACGTTTATCTAGGCCCTTTTTGTTTTATGTATACATGTCACACTGTGGGAAACGATATTTCGATGACATGTATACATAAAACAAAAAGGGCCTAGATAAACGTGGTATACATTAAACAAAACGGGCCTAGATAACCGGGGTATACAGTTTAAAATGTTAATATATTTAAAGTGTTCAAAGTGCAGTTTCAGTGCAAGTCAGTTAAAACGATCTTAAATTGGCGTGACGTTGAAGTCGTGCGACCCTGCTGCTGTACTGGCTTGTAGTTCGTTTATAGCATAACGTTAGCATTTCGCTTTTGGCGACTAGATTTATGATTCAAAAATTATAAAAGTAGGGTTGACATGTGGAGATTATCCGGTTGAACAAAACGTGATCCCTCTCTTAAATGTGTGTCAACCACAGACCTTATTTCGAGCTATTTTCCAAAATCCTATGGAGAATTTGCATTGGTTTTTCGGCGAAGGAACCGGAAGAAGTTTACTTCCGGGTTTTACGACGCGTCACTGCGGTTCTCTATAGCGGGCCCTCTGTGAACGTACAGAGGGACCAACAAGCTCTCCCGTCTTCACAGTTATTCGCAGAGATGGCATTTAACCCTTCACATTCCAACAGAACCTGAACAGGCAGATTCTAAGGATTTATTTATTTGGAAATGTTATTTTAAATACAATTAAATCAAGTTATTTTGGTAAAACTACTGAAAAATGTAACAAAAAAAATAAATGTTTTTTTTGTAATGTTTTCAAATATTATTTTTTGAATATCTTAGGCCCTCACTGACGGCTCGCCACTGGTTGGTCGCAAAAACAAAGTTCGCTAACATTAGCTTAATGTAGCTAACATTAGCAAACAAATGTAATAGCAAAAAGCTAAGCCTTGTTAAACCTAGCGTTACGTGCAGGAAAGAAGCTGAGTCCTCACAAAGTATGTCCCCGCAAGATGGTGAACTCTAATAAAAGCTGTACAAGGTGTTGGTACAAGAGGAACAGGCAACAGATGAATCACTTTTTATTTAAATAAATGTCAACGTTTTTTTTCAGCAAACACAGTTGACTGACAATTGACACTTCTGGTTCATACATTCGACCAGGATTTTCTGTAAGTGACAATTTGTTCCAGAAGCTCTTGACTCAAATTGCAGATCCTTAGTAATTGCATTTGTCCGCGTCTCATTCTCTGCAGCCAGTGAGAGGAAATGCTCGTTGTTCCAATTGCCCGTAGTGTTGTCATCTCTGTGTAATGCTACAACAACTTCCTTACCTTGAAAAATATCAAGAGATGGGAAGACAGAAATAGAATAATGGGTGTTTAGATTGCCTCACTTACACTAGGCAGTACTTTCTGACCCTAGGTATGATCTTTACGGAAATTGAAGCCTTCATTTAATGTAGGCACATTACCTTTGAAAACAAATTGCAGTGTGTCCTGTGCAGTTAAGTATGGGATAATGCATTATAAACAAGGGTGTCATTAAAAAAGTATTACCAAAAGGTCCTTATATTGCTAACAGAACAGAAAAGAATCACATTTGAGAGTCAACCTTACATTGTTTATTTGTATTTCTTATGCCTTTTTATTTTCAACTTTCATCACACTCTCAGTAAATACAATGATCTGAAACATGCAGACCAAATGATGATGACGTTGTTCAGTAAACTTGTATCTTCTTGTGCGTAAATCAGCTGGAGAAGAGAAGGAACACCTGCAGAAGGTACAAATACAGCAGCACAACAAACAATGAGCCTCTGTTTGATGTCCCACAAAAAAACGAGTGCACAAACAAAGCGATGATGGCACAGGTTCAATCGGGTCAGGTCCAGGAAGACAAAATCAGACCAGGCTCCAAGACTTAAGAGAGGAATGGAAAGAAAAGGGACAAAGCTTGTGCATGAGCAAAGACATTGAACAACAATTTGAACACTAAAGCCAGACAATGACTACTGAAAATATATATTTACTTTTAATGCAGTTTACTTATAATGTGAGGAAGAAAGTTGAAGAGCAACTTTATAGTTTACTGTTGCTTGTAAAGCTCACTCGAGATAGAGCACGGTGATTCTTTGCTGTTCGCATCGCATTCTGTCACCAAATGAAATTATAGGGAACTACTGTATGCAATCGCTACAATTAAGTATTTTCTATAAGTCTCTGGGTACAGTTAATATTATGTGTATGTAATTTAATGTGGGAATTATATTGTGTTGCTGTTTTAATATTTGTATTGTATTGTATTTCCTTTTTATCACCACTGTAAAGTCTCTTTGAGCACCTGAAAAAGTTTTATAAATGAAATGTATTATTATTATTATCATTATTATTATGTGAAAGATTCATGACATTCTGGACAAACCCCGTGTCAGCCATGTTTTTTGTTTTCACACAGGGAAAGTTGATGATCACAACAAGACATGGGAGTTGGCCCCTAACATTTTAGGGGAAAAAAGTATCTCAATTTTGGAGTCATTTTTGTGAAACCATGTTTTGCCCTGTTGAACAATACATCTATTAAACAGTTTTATGTTGTCGAGATGTTTTGGTCTGCACACAATTGTTTGGTGATCTCACATGCATTATTACATGAATAAATATAAGCTCTTCTGAAGCTTTTTCCCAATGAACTTACATTTTGGATTGATTGAAAATATACTGTATTTTAATCTTTATAATTAAATATACATATTTTCATTTTTTAAATCATCAAGTATCTGCCTGGCCTACATTTTCCATCGTTCCGTTCCAAAGACAGAAAAATGAATTGGCTCTTGCATCACAGACTGCACCAAATTTTATTTGAGGTCATCTCTATGAAAAGATTCTGGATCATGCTACCAAATTGATTAGAAATATGCTGTAATCACATAATAATTACACATGCAGGGACTCCATCACATATGTTGACTACCTAAAATGTAATGTTGTTTCCTTCCAAAAGAGAATCTTCCTACTCCGCTGTTTGCCTCTAAGCGTGTTAACAACAACAGTTCCTAAAAGAAAACCAAGCAGGGTTTGTCTCTGCGAGGCTGTGAGAGCCCGTAACGTAATTCCTCTGACAGAAAACACCACCGGCGTTCGCTGTGAGGGAAACATGACTGATCAGTTCAAGAGCGTATGGCTGAATGTAATCCACACTCTCCACCTCCTCCAATACGCAGGCTTATTTACCGCCAAGTGCACTCAGAGGAATTCTCTGAGGAAGCGTAGACAACAAACCTCGAGACTTCACAGGCATCAGCAATCATACATTCAAACAGTACAGTGATTTAGAGGGGTTAGTTATGCCCTGCACATTTCCAAGTGACTTTTTGGAATTGGCAAAGTTTGATGGTTTTGTCAGCCGATTGTGTTTGTCTTCAAGAGGATATTATCTGTTGTTTTGAGGAATTATCCTCTGAAATGTCTCTTGTCAAAAAGACAAATCTGACTGACAAATCCTGCTGTTAAGAGGGACTACAACTTTAGACAGCATAACAATTGTGTTGTGGAGGAAATGCATCAAAACAGATTGTTTTTTATTTTTAATTGTAACTTCTGTCTCTTTGTGACAGCAGTCATCACCATGGTGCCACGCTGCAGAGGAAAAGTATTAGTTGGATCTACAATAAATCCAAGTGTAAAAATGTTCTTTAAAACTCATTTTTAATAATTTATCACACTTTGTTGGTAATATTATTTCACAGCCACATATTTTTTTTGCGCATTGCTTTTCAGAAGAACACTTAAAAAGCAAACTGTGTTTTTCTGTCCTGAACGATTTTGTTTATTATTATTATTGCTCATATCATACATTTTAAAGCCCCATTTACTACATTTTGCATTTTACATCAAACCTCCACTCATGTCCAATTTAGTTAACCGCTTAAATATTTGCCACAAAATGAAGAAAAAAGAGTAAAGAAATATAGTAATAACTGTCTTTTGTAACGTAGTGCTCATGCGTTGTTTTAAGCAATGTCTGGGACGGTAGCTTATGGAGGGTAAAATCTGCCAAAAATATAACTGACTCAATTAATATGAATGCTCTGGGTCTCTAGTGGTTATTTTTGTAGTTTCAGAGTTGCATGAGACCTTGATTATCTCCAGAACAGCTCATGTTATACCGCAAGTTCAAGTTTCATTAGATTATACAATTCCATTTATCTTACACTTTTATTAAAAGAGACTCACATTAAGTGCTATAAACAGGGGTGCACATAAGTGGTACGCAGGTACGCATGCGCGGCAACAATCTGAAATGCGTACCGTCACTTGTGTCACAAAGCGCATTTGCGTACCGATGTATATGTGAAGCTTTTCCATAAGGCGGTTAGATCACCGGACGACGGAGTCGGTCTCCGTGTGCAAAGACAGGGCTGCTGTTAACGTCGGCCTGTACAGCAGCACTGCGCTAAAACAGCTGATCACAACGTTCACACGCTCTGTGGTCACGAAGCTCTGCACTCTACTACTACCCCCCCGGTGACATTCGCGATACAGAGGGCTTCATCATACTCCACTAGCACCCCCCCACCCGCTGATATTCGCGATACAGAGGGCTTCATGGGAACTTTGAGGGGAGCCGGAAGTTGGAGTACCAAACACTGACTCCAGGTACTCATCTGAGTACCTCACTGAGAAAGTTGTGTGCACCCCTGGCTATAAACCTTGAAAAAACAACTTCCAAACAGCAAGAATCATGAGAGTACATTAGCTTGTAACAAGCCAAAACAAAAAGTCTTACATACAGAAGTGGGAACAGTTGTTTTTTGGCCCCGGTGGATTTTCAGACTGCAACAGAAGAGGTGTCGACCTTCTGCTTTCCTGATATTAAGAAGAGAAAAATACACGTTTTAGGCTAATTGTTTTGGGAGCTATCCGTACAGTACGCTAACGCTCTCCCTCTAAATAAGGTTGAGCCTCTGTTTCTGTGTGTACCTGTGGGTCAGGTCAGAGAGTTGAACAGCTGGTTTCTCTGAATACATTCTGTGTCTCTATGTGTTTGGTTAGCTCCATGAGGAATCAGTTTTCCGTGGGATGTGCTTTTGTATTCTTGCCTTGTTACCGGGTGAGAGGCAGAGAAAAGCTTTAATGCAATCAATGTTCCTCCAGATGTGAGAATGGTTACCATGGCCTGGATTTAGGAAGGGCCTGAACCATAACCAGTGTAATTTGTTAGCGTCCACCTTTTTTGGGATTCATACAAAAGATAAGGGTTTCGCACTCAGGGGAAAATAAAGCGTGTCTTTCAAGACAGGTTAAATTAGTTTAGCTTTCCAAGATACAAAAATGTACAAAAGGACCGGTAATCGGTAGATTTAAACACACAGCACAACAGATCAGATTTTCAAAAACAATCGCGGAGTTGGGAGTAGGAGAGGTCGATGGGAGAGAGGCAGAGGAACTGCATGGCTGCAGTTTAAATGCTCCTGTTTCCTCAAGTGGACCAATCAGCCTGTGAAGGCAGCCAATCAGCAAACGGGCACCACTTGCTCACTCACACACACACACACAGCCACACAGACTCTCACAGGAGGAGGGGAAAATATCCGCACACACATGACATAACGATCCAGGGTCGTAACCTTTATATATACAGTCTATGGTCGTAACACATACTGTAGCTATCATGTGCCTAAAACAGTCCTGATGCTCTTCTAGGTAATCATACATCCTGTCATGTACACAGCTACAGTTGGGCCTTTGTTATCAAGTTCTACTCTGATATTGGGAGAGTATATTCAGTATTTTCCCAACAGTAAACTTTGAATGGAAATAGTAAAGCTAACATGGCTCCTGAATGCAGCTCAAGGCCTGACTCGTCCCCCAAACACTCCCCTCATTAGAGCAGAGTATAAAAAGCACCTGGTGGCCCTTTGTTGCTTCCTTTGTCTCTGCTGTCATGGTCGCTGCTACAGGTAGGCCGCATAACTTATTATTAAGGATACATTGGTCACAGTTCTGCTAGCAGTTTATGATTACTTGCTGCTAGTGATGGCGAGATAAAGCCTTATGAAGCTTTGAAGCTTTCCAGCCAATTGGTTCGCAAAAGGGTTCATCTCATGAGCTTCATCTGAACACAAACCCCCCTGTTGGTCAAAGTGTGTAAAACAGGCAGATTTGACATCTAAATACGCGGCGCACCTAGTGTCCCCCCTCCCCGCACCCCCAACTCTGACTGACTTCCCGTGTCACTGGCCACAGCCCACACACTGAATCTACCTGAAAACACTGAATCATCTTTATTCCTGTATTTATTATTTTATTTATTCATGTTTTTATTCCTACATTTATTTATACTTATGACATGTTCCGACCTGTATATAAGTGAGGGTCCGAGCTCTCTTAATTCCATCGTGTCACCGGGCCCGGGTACAGGAAGGGTAATATTGTTCTTATTATACATCAAAGGGTATTATGAGCGTTGTGGTTCAACCGATCTAAAGCACTTTCTGAAGCAGTCACGTGGTATTGAGTAGCGAGGCTTTGTTTGTCATCGGTGAAGCCACTGGCCCAAAACGATACAGGCTTGCCGGCCTCGTGACCAACAACTAATCACATTAATCTCCCGTCCCGGACACACAAGCACGCAGTTAGAGCTTGTACTGATTTGATTGGCTGGCGCTTCCGTCAAAACTTGAAAAGTTGAACTTTTCTCAACTTTTGAAGCGAGCAACGGAGGCAAAGCAACGCGACGGAACCACAATGCAGTTCGGCAAAGCCTGACGTCACCCCATTCAAAGTGAATGGGAAGCGTCTCCGTTGAAGCACGCGTTGTTTTGTTTATGGCATTAACATTTTTGCTTAGTGCCGTTTGCTTTTGTTTGCTTTTGTTTGGTTTAGCTTGTTTTGCATTTGTCTTTTATAGTAGTTTTAGCTTCTGCTTATTTTGTATAATACTGTTTTTCCTTTTACTTTTTAAGTTGTTAGTTTCCTGTCTTGCTTTATATTGTGCCCCGGTTTATGGTCACATGAAGTAGCCTGCTAACCCATTAACTGATCCCAGCCCACCTTAGTTTTGGTTTGCTGTTCACATATAGACTTTTAATGTTACATTTTTAGGTAAATATTTGTATCACTATAATAAAGATGGTTTTAAAGTTTTTTTTAAACCAGTTTTTATTTTTTTTCTAACCAGAGATTTATATCATGCAGCAACATTTCCTGAGTTTCCTTTATCTTTTGTTTGCATTTAAATAAAAATGACTTTATTTTGAAACCCGTCTCTGCCCCTCAGTTAACGATCCTCTTCTTGGCTTCTTGTCTTTTTGTATCTGTCCCAGGTGGTGGTGGTGGTCCTTTATCCCCTTTTTTTAAAGATCCTATTTAGTATAATAAAATATTCAAACACACCACAATGCTGCAGCATGGCACAGGCACTGCACTAGTTGTCAACAAAATAATGTAAAACATGTATTTGCCATACATTTGGACTGCCTCTGGGACTGTGGGACTGCACCTACTGTAAGAAAAATGATTGTCCTAAGGCATTTATAAGTTTGTGACCTTGGGAAAGTGGGAACAACAATAAAATCCCTCCAAACTACAGAAGTCTATTCAATGTGTATTACTTTTGATATCTAATGTTATCATTTTCCCACTTCCATTCACTGAGCCTACCCTCAAACTGTTTTTGCCCCCTGAAGAGACTCGTCTTTGAAGTCCTCTGGTCCAGCTCCGAATGATAACATTACTTTAAGTCTAGATTTAAAACTCAGCCTGATATATCCTCTGAAAAACACTAATGTCCGCCGAGAGCGCAAGTGTCCTGGGAGAGTTTACGAGGTTCATATTTAACTCAATATATCGTATAGTTTGAAAGAAGGGCCAGAACAAACTGAGATAGAACGTATGATACTGTGGGAGGTCATTATAATAACCTTTTGGGGTTGTTTCTTCTGTGGAACCAACTCCATGTTTGCATACTTCAATGACAGAACTGTAGATAAAGGTCCACCAATATGAGTTCAATTATAGGGTATTGGGTTTCAAATAATTCTCATTTAAGTTATTAGAACCAGCAAATTGGCTGTACCTGTTGCTACTCCACAAGGTTTCCCTGTGTATTGAGAAGTTTCTTTGAGAGTTTTTCCCCTGTATGCCGCAGGGTTTATGGACAGAAGGTGTCATATGCTGAGTACTTGTGTCTGTATGGATTTGGCATTGCAACTGATGGGACATTGGTTCAAGTCCAGATCGTAACCAAAGAAATACACCGTGTTAAAGCTAGAGATGTACCAGTTCATCTAACTGCTGGGGTGTCCTTGAGCAAGACACTGCTCTGCTGGTGCCAGAAAACCTCCATTACAATAAATCAAAATCAGAATCGGAATCAGAAACGGGTTTATTACCAGGTAGGTTGACATGCACGAGGAATTTGACTTGGTGTCGTGGTGCATACATAAAAGTAAAAAAAAAATTAAACACAGATAGTGAACTTTTTTAAGAACACCATAATAAAAACAAATTAAAAATAAGAAAACATATAGTACAAATTAAATAAAGCCGTATTTACATTGAAATAGAATGGAATAAAATATAAAATATGTGTTTGTACAAATGTGTGTTTGCAGACCTAATGTGTATAGTTAATTTCCCTTGGGGATTAATAAAGGGTATTTTACTCGAATAAAAAAAAAGAACAACTTAAAAAAAAGGTACATTAAGAGAGGCCGAGGGCACACTTTACTGTATCATGTTCTGTGTAAAGAACAAAATCCACACCTGCGTATTGTGGGCCAGCTGCGGACCCCTCACAAACACCTCTGTCTCCTCGGGCCTTTGATCAGGTAATTGCCCCTTCGGCCCCTTCAGAGTTTGCATCCACCATATGTCGCTATGACAACAGCATCCATCTGTGTGGCCCATTCACTGCCTCCTTAAGATGGACTTATATGTTATGAAGCTGTGAGCAAAAACGCACTACAAGCACCCCCCGACCCCTTCATCAGCCACCTTTCTATCACCGCTGTATGTATGTGGGTTTTTTTTCTTTTCTGTTTCTGTGCGCACCCACCACTCTGACACTCTGTTGGTGTCACCCCCTGGAAGGATGAAATGTTCTTTTTTTCTCCACTGTAATAAAGATTGCCTTTGTTTCATAAGGTAAAGCAGATCCACCCGCACGAGATGAGAGGATCAGAGTGCTGGGGGGGCTCGGAGGGGGACGTTGTGGGGGCTCGTGGTGCTGTTTGAGGAGGGTGAGACATGTTCTGTTACAGCAAGATCAAATTCTCAGAGGATTTTAAAACAAGAACTTACTGTATGCCCTCCTGTGATTCATTTAGATTCACAAATATTAACCCTGTATCATCGAGATGTTATCCTTATATTTCCCTTTAAGTAACTCCACGGTAATTAAAACCATATTTTTTTCTGCTGTCTGCCGCACATAAATTGTATTTTATTGTTTTACCCAGATATTTCTGGAAGCTTTATGAAGTTAACTTGGAGAGAAATGTTTTCATCAAAGACGATGCTTCCACGGCTGCACCTTTTTTATCCAAATGAAATATTTTAGGTGTTTTAAAAACCTTCTTTGGACTCATTTCCTAGAAATTAGGCTTTACATTTGGACAAATAATTCCTTATATGTTGGTTTGAACAAGGCTTACCTGCATGACATGAGGTTTTAGACAACCAACGTCAATGAGATGGAAAAGGTTATAGCTACACAGGAATAAAAAAATTAAAAAAATCCCTTTCTGGAAGCTTCACAGTGACATCCCACACTGTCTTTTCAGCTTCCTCTGGAAAATTGCGTATTTTGTGCCTTGCTTGAGAAAAATGCAGTACAGGCAATTATGTTTAATGTCCTGATTTTCATGCACACCCATGAGTTTCATTCAGGTGACAATTATCTGCACGAAAAGAATAAAAATCCTAAAGAATAAATCACACAGAGACGACAGTGTGGGTGTTGTTTCATATTTCAGTGCTGTTGTTAAACACCATTTCAGTCTTTAAATGAGAAAACATATGGAATTGTGTCAAAGCTTTAGCCAAATGCTGATGAATGTAAGTCCACCTGATTAGTGCTGCTTTTTTGGCTCCTTCAATTCTAATGATTGGAGTAGCCCCCTTTTAGTCGATTAGTTGGCTAATTGGTTGAAGATCTTTTATGGATCTGTTGATTAAATCGAATCGATTAGTCGACAAAATAGTGTGTTTTATTTGAGTATCCTTTAGTTGAGGAGGAGTTCAGGAAGAATTACAGGACTGGAATTGACACGACGTACACCATAATCAAGTATGTGGACATGTGGAAAAAAAATTCATTATTTACACAGTATGTTTTTAACTATTTAAATTGTGTTTTGGCTGTATAATGTACCAAATTCACAATTTCCAAGCCGGCTAAGTGAGTCAACAGATGTCTCGACTGACTATCAGTGCCAAATCCTAAATTAACTACTATAAAAAACAAGAAAAGCCGCAAAGAGTTGACATGTATATTCCTAAATGACTTAAATAATCAATCGATATCAAACATTTTATCTGTTAATATTTTTGCTGAATAATGTTTCCTTTTTAACCATGTTTGTATCACTTATTTTAGAAACCATATAATTTGCAAGATTTCAAAGCATACATTTGTACAAAGTCCTACATTTAAAAAAATCATGACTTCCGAAAAAATATGTGAAAAAGTAATTCTTTATTGAATATTACAGAACAGGACGAGGAACATGGAGCTTAAACGATCACAGCTTTATCTATGCATAGGCTACAGACATCTCTGGGAATATTTCCGTACTGAAAACGATGGAGATGATCGACAGTAATCATTATTATTATTATGAGCCCTCGTTTCAGTTTTAGCCACATTATAACAATCTCCTTGTCCCACGTTCTTATAGGCTGTTGGTTTTTTAGGGCTGTCACCTGGATGTCCATCACGGTCTGCAAAAATGACACTTGATAATTTTCTTGAAAGCGCTCTGGAAGTCTTTGTTGAAGTATGCGTAAATGATGGGGTTGAGCAAAGAGTTGGAGTAGCCGAGCCAGTTAATGACATCCTCCAGCCAGCGGGGCATGTAGCACGACTCCTGGCAAAATGGCATGACCAGGGCTACGATGAAGAAGGGCAGCCAGCAGAGGATGAAGGTGCCCATGATAATGCCCAGAGTCTTCACCGTTTTTCGCTCCCGTGCCATCGCGATCTTCCTCTTCGCCTCTGTCGCCTTCTCGTGCCTGTTCTCGAACAGCGGCACGGAGCTGGGGGTGTTGGGCAGCGGCAGGTTGCCTTTGGAGTTGCTGTGAACTTCGATGATCTCCAGAGACTCTCCGTCCTCCGCGTGCTTCACCGCACCGTTGACACTAAGCAGTGGCCGGGGCTCCACGCTCCGTTTCCAGCTTTTGCCATGCACATCCCCTGGACTCTTTTTGTGAAACAGGGCTGGGGATAGCGCCAAACAAGAGTTGGCAACTTTCTTTTTCTCCGTTTTACGCACAGTCCTCCTGATGCGAAACCTGGCTGCTTTGAAAATCCGCCCATAAAGAACCAACATGAGTATCAGCGGGATGTAAAAAGCCCCGAAAGTTGAGTATATTGTGTACCAGGGGTCTTGCCTGATCTTACACTGCTTTGGGTTCGCCCTGTCCTCTGCCATGCTGCTGGACTGGGAGCGCATGATTAACATCGGTGGCACAGAGATGGAGAATCCCACTAGCCAGGTGACGCTGATGAGGACCGCGGCTCTCCTCGGTGTCCTCTTCTTCATGTACTCTATTGGCTCCGTTATCGCCCAGTATCTGTCCAAGGCGATGGCGCACAGGTGGAGGATGGACGAGGTGCAGCACAAAACATCCAGAGAGATGAAAATGTCGCATGGGATCTGCCCGAGTGTCCACCTGTTTAGCACCTGGTAAAGCGCCGCCATGGGCAGCACCAGCACTGACACCATCAGGTCTGTGACAGCCAGAGAACCGATCAGGTAATTGGCAACATTCTGGAGAGACCGCTCCAAGGCGATGGCTGCAACGACGCACGCGTTCCCAAATATTGCGCACAGGATGAGCGCCACGAGCACAAGGGATGCGACTATTTGATAACTTAGCTTCACCTCCTCGTTTTCAGGTGTGAGGGTTTTGTTGCTGGAAGAGTTGTCAAACTCAGGCCAGGCGGTCGTGTTGTTCGCGCCCTCCATCGTTGGTTGGGTTTGGAGAGCTTGCTGTTACTTGATGGAGAGCCCGGTGCGCATCACACCGTGGCACCTTGAAGAGCGCATAGTGGACTATGGGACTGCCTCGCGCAGCAGAGAGAGTCTGAACTGTGAGTGTCGGCTGCTCACGGAGAATGATGCTGCGTATTTATACCAGTGATGGAAAATGCGTCATGTTTCTGTGAGGATGGAGCTCAGTTTGGAGGTTTGGGTCTGTTTAGTCTGCAGCTGAGGCAGAGGAGATTCGGGAATTATTAAAAAATACATTACAGAACCACAATATTTTAATTTAATAGTATATATCATGTGTGTTCCTCTTCTTGCAAATTTCCTCTCTGGGACTAACAAAGGTATTCTTGCTGCAACTTTTTTAAAGTAAATTTGTTGTGGATTTTGCGATTTCGGTGGAAAAATAAGCTTTGAAATATTTCCTTTTTATGAAATGTTTTACTTGTTGAGTCTCATTTTAATGGTGTTGGTGAACTGATCTGTTTTGCATCGTTTGTCTTGTTATAATACTTATACAAAAGAAAAGAAGGGAAAACAACGACAGCAACAATCAACAGTAATAATAATAATGATGATAATAAGAATACAACAATTATAATTTATTATTATTATTTGGGTTTTTGGAATTTCCTTTGTGCAATACACAACTTTGTTTGTAATTAAGAGAACAACAATTAAAAAGAATTTATAATGATTTATCTTTTACCTTGTTCGCAGTAAGTATATTGTTTATTCTCACATTTTAAATACCTTTTTTACAAAGTAGTGAAGCGTTATTTTTGTTTTACCAGCACCACGGTCAGCGCTCTGTGTCCGCCAGGTGGGACACTGCCCCCTGGCGTTGGTCCACTTTCATTAAAATTACTAAATGGTGATCATTGACTGTATGATGGTCATCCTTTATTGTTTCAAGTGAAACTAACCATTTTTTTTTTTAAGGATGCATATTTACAAATACATTGTATAATACTATGTCAAACCAGTGTGCAGTAAACAACACATCCATTGTACACATTTAATAGAAGTCATTTCTGTAAAATGTTATAAATATAGCCTAATGAAAGTGTCTAAATGTGTTCAACATCATTCTGGTTTGCCCAAGCTGAAGAAAGCACTGCCGGTTAATAAAATAAACTGAATGCGAAAAGAAAATGTATGTGGATCATGAGTGTACACATTTTCTTGGAATAATGTATTGTTTTTTAACCACCCAAGACGTCCGTGTGCATATGATAATGTTTTTTTATTTAAATATCAAACAAATATGTTCAAAATGATTAATGTTGTCCTTATAAATAAACGAACAAGTCAATAAACTCATAAAACAAAACGGATATCCTATTTTTGATCTGTTAGACTTTCCGTAGCGTCCCAGTTCTCATGACGTCACAGCCTTACTTAAAGCGAAAAGGCTGCTCAACTTTTATTGTTTCTTAACAGGTTTTCTTCGTTACAAGGTCCTAAAAGAATCCTCAGCTGTCAGCAAGGCGAGTATGTTTATTAAATATACTCACATGCTGACTGTCATTATCTTAAGAATGTTATGTCTTGGTGAAAACATGCAAAAGAGAGTCTGTTGTTGTGGAGCTAAGTTAGCAACACATTGAATTTAATTATTACACTGAGGGCTATGTAGTTTAGCTTACATGCAATCATATTTAAGACTGTAGCTTAGTTTATGTAGTTCTAACACTGACGGAAATCCCTTGCACTAAATAAACACCATGACTAGGCTCGTAGCTTAATAATGGAGTTTCAACAGGCTTTACAGCAAAGTAGCCTACTCCTATATTTGTATTATATTATAACTAAGTCCATGGTTTGAGCCAATGCATACAACAGGATGTGTTCCTCTTTGAATCCTAAAGAAGTTCACTCTAATAATAACCACATCATTATTAATGTAATGGTATATGCTGGTAAACATGCTGCACAGTGTGTAGCATCAGGTTACCTCATAGCTGATGTAAATAACTGTCTCGCTGCACTGACTTGTCTCATACCTGTCTCATAGCACCTATTTTTAAATAGCTGTCTAGCCTTGGGTTTGATAAGCAACACGTCTTTTTAAACACGGTTTACTTTGTTTGTCTTGGATCAGGGCTACAAACTACATCCAGTCTATTAAATCACTTTTTTGAACATATTGTATTCATGTTTTATACTTTTTATTTGTTTTAGTTGCGGGTTTTTTGGTATATTTTAGTCTGTTTTAAATCGTTTTATGTGAAGGCACTTTGTAACTCAGTTTAAATAACATTGTTATTATACTATTACTAATGTAATTAATGCGAGAGTCACATGCAAAACAAAGTCTATAAAACCTGATACATGGTGTGTCAGGATTTCTGGAAATATTCCTAGTAAATAGAGCTGAATGGCTATAAAAGAAAAATAACAAATTCATTATAACTAACTCTGACATAAACCTAAAGAAAGTGTGTGTTAGTGCCGCTGTGTGTTCAGTATCTTCATCATCAACAGCTGGACCGTGACCTCAGATGTCCCAAAGAGAGAGGACCATGCTCCGCTGCAGGAGGTGTCGGAAAAGGGTCGTAGACTCCACCTGTTTGTCAACGGTTGGTACACAATTTGTGCATCTTATGCGTTTATTATGTGTTTAGCAACTTGACTTGAGATGTTTTCGCATGCATTACATCACATTACATTTAGCTGACACTTTTTTCCAAAGCGACTTACAATAAGTGCACTCGACCAAGAAGATACAAACTAGAAGAAAACAGAATCATATAAGTACATCAGGTTTCTTATGCTACTGAGTGCTACTCGTGCATTGTCTTTACTCCACTGCTAGGTAAGCTGCTACAGAGCTTGCATTCAAGGAATTGTTGAACAGTTATAGCTCATGAAACAATATGTTGATTGATAATTTTTCCTTTCACAACAAAGGGAATCTTTTTCAGTTGTTTAACACATTTTACAATCAAGAGTGTATGACTTATTGTTCAGTATTTATATATGACCAATAAGGTTACATTACAGTCCAATTTAGAATAGAAAAAACAATATCTATGGCAATTGTTGCACATAAAAAGCATTGAGGACCCAACATGGCAAATAATGCTAACAAAATTAGTACTAATGTGTAATTTCCCTCCATACAGACTTAGATTCCCTGTCTCATAACTGATACATATTATGTACACAATTTATCAAAATATTGAAATCGCAATATTCACGCCACAGTTAGCATATTTGGTGAAGACAAAATATGTTAAATATCTGATATGATGGTACTGCAGACAAATCCCAGCCTAAAAATACTCATCTAGGAACTTAATAAAATATACTTAATTGGTACAGATCCTCTTAAAAAAATCACACTTTGATCATATTAATATATTTTTAAGTGAAATTGTGAACATGTTTAAAAAATGATAATCCCTCCGATATCGCAAATCATATCCAATTCCAATATAGGTAAATATAATCTCAAATAGTTATTTATTTCCAAATTGTGCAGCCCTACTATCTAGCTTCTGAAATATGAGGACTTACTGCTCTTCTCTTATATATATATATATATCATTCCACATTTCTAATTTTAGTGGTAACCATTTTTCACTTTAATCTCACCTTTTGAACTTAAAATGACATTTTACGTTAGTCATAGCTGTCCTAATCACAGCGAGTCGTCTAAAGCTGTCGGGGGGGCATCGGGTTTGGGAAAGTCAGAGATAACAGCTTTTGTTTCAGTCATAAAAAACATGGTGTGCTATCAGTGTGTGTGAGGGGATGATCTCGCTGATTGTGTGTCCGTAATGTGGCGGCAGGCGGAGGCCACAGAGGACAGCTCAGAGGCAGGGTGCAGTATTTGGCACGTGGACGTCGACGCGCTGCCAGAGTGGATCCTGACCTCAGTTCACCAGGTGAGTGTCTCTGTCCGTCATAAAGTGAGCTGCAATCAGTCGGGGTTAAATGATGTCGTGAGGGGAAGGGAGGTTAGAAGAGGGGGAGCTTTTATTTATTCTCATTCAGCCGCTGTCATTAAGAATCCAATTTCTCTTTTTACTAAAGTCAAACCAAGGTTGTCTTTGATATGTGTTGGTTTGCAGTTGTACACTGTATCAGCCATTTTGGATTATCTAATAAGAACGCATATCTTTATATTTGAGTGTTTATGCAACACTTTATGTAGACATTTTATTAACATTATTAAATCATTGTTTTCTATCTATGGAAATGATTGCACATACAAGATGTTGTGAATGCATACATTCAAAATAATGCTTACATCATCAACAAAACATATTTTCTCACACTGTTTTTAAAAAAAAATAAATATTTTTTATGTTTTCCTTCATACAGATTTAGTTTTCCTGTCACATCAAACTGAAACAAATGTTTAAAATACCATTATTTTATAATAATTAATATTTCAGCAACAGATGATCAATACTTATTTTTTAATTGATCAGGGGTCTTAAAAAGTGTTACAAGTTTATAAAGCAATTTAGCCAAAATTAAGACTATTAATAAGTACTGTATTCAAAAGTATTAAACGGCATTTCCCAAGGTATTACATTTTGTCGCTTGTTTTCAATAAGTATATAAATTGTCCAAAGAGGTTGTATTCTAAAGTCTGTCTGAATGTAATCATTGCGTAGGTGTGTAATGTGATTCTGTGTAGTTTATTTATGGCATCCCGTTGGGTTTGACGTCATCTGAACAGGACATCGCACGCTCACTGCTTGATGGCGCGCGAAGCTCCGTTTACGCCGGTTGTTAAACAACATCGTTATGGGGAAATGTAAGTTTGCGTCCAAATGGTGGGAAGATAAGGAGGAAGGACAATCAATACTGTATATAGTCAATGTGAGGTGAAGTGTGTCGCCAAGGTAACCGGTTAGAACTCCAAGTGGCGATGAGGTCTTCAAATGTATGGAAAGGGTCTTAAAAAAGGTCTTAAAAGGTTTTAAATTCGACTTCAGGATTCCTGCATAGACCCTGATAAATGATGGGCTGATTTAAAGTCCCCTATGTGTATTGGGGTTACAGATAGGGTCCAAAACTAGCAAGCCACATGAATGTCTGGGAGCAAATACATTTTATATACTACACGAATACGGCCAGGATCCGTTGACTTTTCGGAAAATTGGGTTGNGTGTGCCTTGGCAGTCTCAGTAGAGCACTACATGCTTCCGTCTGCTGAAAAGCTCTATGGAGATGAGGAATTCATTTTCCAGCATGATCTGGCACCTGCCCACAGTGCCAAAACCACCAGTAACTGGTGTACTGACCATGGCATTACTGTCCTCGATTGGCCTGCAAATTCCCCTGACCTGAACCCCATAGAGAATATGTGGGGTATTGTGAAGAAGAAGCTGAAAGACACCAGACCCAACAATGCTAATGAGCTAAAGGCCGCTATTGAAGCATCCTGGGCATCCATAACACCTCAGCAATGCCACAGGCTGATTGCCTCCATGCCACGCCGCATTGATGCAGTAATCCGTGCAAAAGGATTCCCAACCAAGTACTGAGTGCATTAATGGACATTTTCAAATGTTTGATTGTGTTTTGCTGTTATAAATCTTTTTTTTTTACTTGGTCTGAGGAACTATTCTAATTTTTTGAGATAGGATTTTTGAGTTTTCTTAAGCTGTATGCCATAATCAGCAATATTAAAATAATAAAAGGCTTGCAATATTTCAGTTGATTTGTAATGAATCCAGAATGTATGACATTTTTGTTTTTTTAATTGCATTACAGAAAATAAAGAACTTTATCACAATATTCTAATTTTCTGAGACAGTCCTGTACATCTTTCATTCCTAGATTCAAATTAGCCAAGCAAGTATAGTGTAATAAAATAAATGTAACCTTTAGCTTCTGGATTAAGATTGTATTAGATATAAGAAATAAGGGTTGTACAGTACCTGCAATAATCAAACACAAAACAGCATAGCATTATTCTGCTGTAGAGAAAGACAGAAGATGTCGATAATTCAGAAAAATTGACCATGACAGGAGACGCTGTGTGTCGGGGGGATGGAGCAGACATCTCTCTAAAGTAATAATTCGGAGGCTCGCCAAAGTGTCAAAAGCCACTGCGACTTAATATGCTGCGGCATATTTGTGGCACTGCTCTGAATGTCATCTTCTAACACAGATAAATAACACAACAAAGCCATGTGATACAGCTCAATATCCGCCTCTAACAAGAGCACCGGGACAATAATCCTTCATTAAAAACTGCTGAATAGTAACTGTATTGATCAGGGTGTCTATATACATCATTAAGTTGTATGCGTCTTATTATCTTCTCTCTGCAAATATAGATCACAATTACCTTGGCACCTCTTTAAACAGCGGCCTGTCCACTTTCACAGGCGGGAGGACTAAATATACGTGTACGAGCGCACACAGTAAAAGAATAGTAATGAGGTCATTTCCTCTGAGGGCCGATAAACAACCTTGAATAAAGTTAAACCAGGCAGGTTTGTTGACCTTCTCTGTGCGACCAATAAACAATAAAGATCAGTTACTTGGTCCCCTCAAGAAACTGTGCAACTGCAATAAAGTTTAACCGACAAGATGCAGAGTAATGTTAAAGAGGCCCTATAATGCTTTTTGGGGTTTTCTCTTTCCTGTATGGGTTATGTTTTAGAGCATGGAAATGGTCTGCAAAAGCTAGAGTCCCAAAGTTCCCCCCCAGAGGGATTTTCTCTTTACTTCTGTAACATAGTGACATCATTATGTAACATGCATTTTTATTGGCTAGCGCTTATGTGTGACAGGCTAAGCAGCTGTTGACCAATCACAACAGAGTCGGCCAGCTAACCAGACTGGGCTCTGGTTTCAGACAGAGGGTGAAAAGAGGTGCTGCAGCACAGGCAGCAGTATGAGAACAGTTAAAGAGCTTTTTGAACATTAAAGCATGGAAACATGTCACAGTAGAGGCACAACATATAAATATGAAAATGAGCATAATAGTGCCCCATTGATATCTCTTTACAAAAAGCAGCCAAACACATCTCATTAGATCACTTGCGCTAAACGGTCCAATTTCTCAATCATAATTTGTATCAGTAGATAACTGTGACTACTAGCAGCTTCAACAAGAGAGCTGCAGCCATGCTTGTTGCTCAGTGAGGCTGTGCTGCACATGTAGAGTGCACTCAGCTTCTCTTGTTAAAGATTCCTTGGTTGTTCAGGTTTTCTAACTGGGAGCCAAATTTTTAGCAGAGGTATTCTCAAATTAGGGACCTAATGAGTGAAACTGGTTAAAGCAATGAATTAATCAGTGTCGCGTTTCCCTGGAGGACACAGAGGGGCTATGAGCTAAAGGGGATGCCGCAGCTGTTCTTCTTTTACAACTCAATATCCAGATGTTCCAGAGGTTTTTACCAGGAGATGGTCTCCTGGACAAGACAAATGTAACAGCTCATAACAAAACTGAATTAAGTTGGTTTAGGTCAATAGTCAGTGATGACTAATTTCCTTCATTGGTTAAAAATAACCAAGATCTAAAAAGTGTATGGTTAGAAAAAAAAGTGTCTTCAAATAGGTTAAATGTAAAGGTATTACAGCTTCTTGCAGGCACGCTAACACATGCTCAAACACCGCTTCAGGCAACTCAATGAAACAAATGTTTACCTTTATTACAATTATCTAGGTTTATAAAATAGATGGAAACATTTTGGATAATGTACATACATGACTGAACAAAATAAAGTCGTTTTTAGACATTTTAAGAGCGTTGAGACCTCAACAGTTGCTAGGGAAGATAATTAGGGAAATCACAAAGTAATCATGGTGCATCCTCTGGAAAGCATGAGTGTATCAGAGAGTGTCAAGGTTATCCATCCAATAGTTGTTGGAATATTTCAGTCTAGGCCAAACAGAGAACCGACAGACCACCATTCCTAGAGCTTAGCCGCTAGCATGGCTAAAAATACGTATATGGCCTTTTTGCCTTAAAGCTATAAAAGAGGACTGCAGTGGACATTTGCATACTGGGAAAAAAAGGACTTGAAAATTAGATAAAGCTAGGAAGGAAACCCTGTAACTCAAATCACAGCCATTGAGACCGACACAAATGATTTGTTTGCCTTTTCATCAGGAATAGATGTGTTTTAGGCTTTGTCATACTGCAGTTTAAGCACACGTTGTCCTCTATTTTGGCTGCACTCAAAGCTATTTTAGGAGCTGTCGACTTGTGATAAGGTCATCCAGAATGCATTTTAATTAGTTGGTAGCCTTAGCAACATTTATATTATCACACCTTTATGTGTATTTCCTTGTAATTCTGGCAGGGAATGTGGGTATTAGATGCCCACAGGAAGGGTTTTATCGCTTCTGGCTGGCAACTGCAGCCCACCTTTGTCTTGTGACATCTATATTGAGGCTCTTTCTGACATTGCATGGTAATAGGATGGCGTCCGCAGCCAGTTCTCTCTGGAGGTTGATATGATATTCTCTCATTAATGGCTCCCTGGCTTCAGTTTGTCTGACAGTGTGTCGTACCCTAATTGTTGCATGTTATCTTTTCCTTCCTTTTCTTTCCTCTACCAGCCCATAGTATGAATGAAAAAAATGCCGGCCAAAAGGAAAACTGGCGATTACAGTGACAACATTTCCGACCTCTCTTAAGGGGGAAAATTGTTCCCTGCTGTTTTATGGGCTGTCACAGCACAGCGGACCTGCTGCATTCGCTGCGATTCTGCTTTCTGACACACAGCCAGACACACTCGGTTCTCTGCTGGTTGTGATGAGCTGATAGCAAACACACCGGGCAGTGATGCGCAGAGAAATACACAAGCACAGGCAGAGGGGCATAGTGTGTCGTAGGCAAACACACACAGAGTGAGTGCTGAGTTTGATATTAGCTCAGCTTAATTGAGGGAAATGAAATCACAGCGTTCGACAGCCACGGGGACCGAATCACCTCTTTTAAACTCAATCACTGTTTTCCTTCCAATTAAATAATGAACATTTAAGGAAAGTGGTGTAAACACATAAACTCGCTTCTCTGCGTAAAGATTTGAGTAATAGCTTTAGATTGAAAGTCAAATAAAATGAATTGACCTCTTTTTCACTTTGTCCTCCACTAGTCAGATGACTTTTGTCAACAAGCCTAACGGGATATCATCCAAAGGAATTAGCTAGGTATCCATGAAGAGTCGCTTTACCTCATTATAACAGTTACGCATGGTTGAGCGCATCAGACTGTCACTCAGGGAACTATCTAATGTGAGTGAAGGGACACTGGAGGACAGATTTATCCCGGCAGAAACTTGCTTCGCCTTTTTTTCTCTTCAGGGTTTAGCAATTATGTCAATACACGAGCAAGTGCAGAGGGATGATAAGAACCTAACAGCGGAAAGATGTTTGTGATTATGAGATGTGGAGGGCACAGAAAGCTGAGAGTGAAGTGTTGCACTAATGAGGCGGGGCAATATCTGAGAGCGTGTCTCGTTATCAAAAGTACGACAGCTTTTTGAACCATCAGTTGAGAGTCCAGATTTCTATTAATTGCCAATACTATTTTGTCAAAATAGAAACCCTTGAAGAGAACCTATTAAGCTTTTGGGTGTTTTCCCTTTCCTGTAGTGTGTTTTGTACACTCACTTGCCACTTTATTAGGTACACCTGTTCAACTGCTCGTTAACGCAAGTATCTAATCAGCCAATCACATGGCAGCAACTCAATGCATTTAGGCATGTAGACATGGTTGAGACGACCTGGTGAAGTTTAAACAGCATCAGAATGGGGAAGAAGAGATTTAAGTAACTTTGAACGTGGCATGGTTGTTGGTGCCAGACAGACTGGTCTCAGTATTTCAGAGACTGCTGATCTGCTGGGATTTTCAAATTCCAAAAAAGGGAAAATATCCAGTGAGCGGCAGTTCTCTGGGTAAAAATGTCTCGTTGATGCCAGAGGTCTGAGGAGAATGGCCAGACTAATTAAAGATGAAAGAAAGGCAACAGTTACTCAAATAACCACTAATTACAACCAAGGTATGCGCTCCAACACATTGTGTGTGATAGGCTAAGGGGCGGCACTCAAAATGACCATAATAGGGCCTTTAACCTGAATCAGTGATGCAGGGCTGACATATGAAGGCTCATCCCGAAGTTAGTTTTGTTCTTTTCGCTAAACAACAATCGGATTTTGGATAATTGCAGAACATAAACACATGATCATGATCCTTACACGTTTTGATCAGCAAGATAATCTTTACAAAGAATATTCAAATGTGTGATTTTGAAAGAATAGATACAAAAAACGGTAGTAAAAAGCTAACAATTGGCTATAAACAAACTACTGTCGTCTTCACCGCTAATTTAACGACTGACTAGCATTAGGCGATATTACTTTTAGAACACTCCTTTAGCCACTTGTTAGCAACCGCCTTTATTAAGACCAGTAAAAACTTCAAAATGAACATTAACTGACGTTGTTTATGTAGAAGAACAAACTGAAAAATCCCTCAAGCTTGTGTTAACCATACATTTTTTCAGGCACCAAACCAAAAACACATGTTTATATATATTTTTTTACTTTGAGATAAGGGGACCTAAACGCAAAAAAAATGCTCACTCCCCTGGTCTCCGTCCTGCAGCACTGTTTGGTCTTAGACACCTTGCATTGTTTACCATTGATCATTGTGACTCACCTTCTGCCTTGCATGTCTTGGTAACAGGGTCCATCTCATAGCCTTCATGGCATTCACATTTAAAATCCCCCTTGTAGTTGATGCAGATCTGGCTACAGGCGTCTGGGTTCTCACACTCGTCGATGTCTGTAAAAGACAAAGAAGAATGAAGAGAGTTTATCCATCAGCTGGAAGACAGAGCGACAGGCGCTGTCAGACGGACAGACGGTGACTGATTCACCGCCATGAGCTGCATCAGATAGGAGCGGCAACTCAATCCACAAAATATAAATAAAGCATTGACTTTCTGAAATTAAGGGCTGTAATGGAGGAGTTTATATGCACATTTATTGAGTTGTTCAGGGATGATGTATCTTTGTAGCCTTACCCGGAATTTAGCATCGCAACCCTTCCTCGACAAAAAGCAATGGGATTTTTCTATTGGAATTTTAAATATTGCAGTAAATAAGACCAAACACTTGTTTATGACACTTACACATTTGTTCATCAGGATAATCTCTACAAATAAACACCACTTTTATCATAGTTGAAACATAAATGCAACCGCCAGAAGTAAATAGCTAGCTCAACGCTATCAGCGCCACCACCGCTAAGCTAAAGGCAGACTCATGTTCAGTTTAAGGGAGTTTAGTATTCCTGTTAAGTATCTTGTTCGCAACCACCATTTTAAGAGATCTATTGTCAAAGCTTCAGACATTAATGAGTGGTTAATAGAGTGGTTCAGAATTATTTTTGTAGGCCAATAATAGACAGAATTATTTTTGTAGGCCAACCAAGAAGTTAGCAAAGCAAAGGGGTCTGTTGACTAAAGAAATGGGATTTTCTTATATTGCAGAAAGTAAGCCATTCAGCCAACACAAGTTCATCATACTTAGCATTTTTTGTTCAGCAGGATAGTCTCCACATATTGACACTACTTTGTGATTTTTGTATCGTAAATGATATCGGTAGAAATAAACATGAGGACGTTTAGTAGTCTATTGAGTCACTTGTTAAGTTAATCGAAGCTTCAGTCATTCACAAGTGGGGGATTTACTGACATGTTTCATGTCGTAGGACAAAATGTAAACATCTCTACAGCTTTTTTTAGACCTCATTTCAGGCATCTAAAAAGAAAGCACGTTCAAAACACTTTTAACTTACTGACAGGGGAACCCAGAACAGCTAAATTGCTAACTAATCTCCTGGTTTAGGACTCATTCCTGACCCACTCTATAACTCCAAGTGTTGAAGAAACACACAGACATTATGTCATTCACTATAATAGGAGGAAAGTAGTCGACAGGGAGACTTCTCCGCTCTGCTTCCTCCTAACAGATCTCAGGCTTTTTCCTGGGGTGTGATGGAGAAACACAAGTGCTAAAAGGATGGGGAAGAGTGTGAAGGACAGGGTATAAGCGTGTGTGAGAGTGTGTGAAAGAGAAGTGTGGCTGTTCTAGATTCCCTGTGGGAGTGACAGGCAGGGCACATTAAACAAAGACAGACAGCTAGAGAGCTGAGAGCTGTCCAAAGCAATACACCAAAACACACTCCCATGGATCAATCTCACACACAAACACGGACTCACAGCAGCTTGGTCAGCAGAGCCAAAATGCCACTCGTTTCTTTCCATCTGTCTGACTGTCTGTCTATCTAAAGTTTCTTTACTTACCACCACAAGTCTTCTTGTCCAGTAGCTGGTAGCCTGTGGGGCACTGGCACTCGAAGCCGATTGGTCGATCCATGCAGACATGGGAGCAGCCACCGTTGTTGATCATACACTCATTCAGCCCTGGGAGACAAAGAAAGAGAAGCCAGTGGTCAAATGCAGCCAATCTTAGAGAGGAACATTCCAAGACTTAAATCTAGTGGTGCAGTGATGACACATTTTTGTAGGCCGACCCAGAAGTTAGCATCGCAAGGGCTCCCTCGACAAAAAGCAAAAGGAATGTTCTATAGTATTACGGGATATTGCATAAAATAAGATCTGTGGCAAACACATGTTGATGATACTTAAATGTGTGTTCAGCAGAATAATCTCATCAAAACCACTTTTATGATTTTTGAAGCGCGAAGGCAATAGCTACAAGTAAAAACCTAAAGTTAGACTATAAACAATCTATATCACGGTCACATGACACCCCGTCAACACTGCTTAGTTTAAGAAGGATTCATGTTCTTGGTAGTCACTTATTTTGTCACTTTATAGAAATCACTTTTTTTCCCCCACTGATAAAAGCTGAAGACATAAACCAGTGGGTGATTTACTAATGTATTTTATGCTGTAGAAAAAAAATCTCTTCAGCTTGTGGTAACCACAGAACTTATTTCAGGCTAAAATAACAGTTGGTACTGAAGGACAAGACAAGGGTACTGGAAGTTGTAAAATTATAACTCATTCCCAGGTTTTAAAACTCATTACTGCACCACTATATAACAAAATTGAGCTTTGGGCTTCTAACCAAAAACATGTTCAAAACCATTGACTTCAAGAAGAGGGAACTGGAAGAGGTAAAACGCTAACCATTCCAAGGTTTTATGACTCATTCCTGACCTACTTTATTGAAAGATTCAAAGGCTTTATCATTGTATGCACAGTTGTTGGGAATGAAAACCTCAAGTCCCAGGCCCCTCCCACAGTGAAACATGCAATATACTATGAGGAAACCTAACAAGTGCATGTGAGACTGTGGTGCAGGAAAAATGAATATATATACGTGAGCATGGAACATTCGTGAACATTCCTACATGGAAAATGGAACAGGGTGAACGGGAATACAAATAAAATACTGTACAGCGGAATAATATACTAATAATTGTAATTGTATATAAATATTATAGAAAAATACACATATACGTACATATGTTGATAGCACATTGGGACATTACTGTGGCCCAAGGTTATCAAAAAATGTAAGAAATTGGATTTAGAATAAGCCCTCTGACTTTAGAATATATATTTGTAAAGGTTTTAATAGCAGTGGAATAGCTCATAATATCTGACAAAGGTGTATGTGCGGCACAAGGTGTGGAAAATGGATATCATATTCATAATCTCCTTTTAATCTTGGCTCTTGTACCTGGCTCTTTTTCAACCCTTTTTGATTCCTTATCAGATGTTCTCACAGGTGAAAAATAGGAATCAAAGAGACCCAACATCACACGCGATAAGCTCTTAAAACCCTGAATCAGGTCTATCTGCAGGGATGTGAAGCATAGAGGGGATTATCGATGTGGACCGGGATATCTGAGATGTCCCTTAAGGATCCATCACAGGAGTGAGAGAGGACGTCTAAATTAAACAGGGACAATGAGTGATGTGAAAGAAGTGGGGAACAAACAAGGGGTACAAACACTCTCTTTAAACTGTGTCAGAGCAGCTGGCAGAGATGGCACATAACAAAGAAGGAAGTTAGATTTTATTGTGCTGCACAATGACTTGATAGCAAGAAGGGCTTAAAAGTCACCGGCTTGTACATTTTTTGGGTCAGATTTATAGCTTCCAACGAAAAAAAAGAAGCTAAGCTAACTGAGTGAAAGCTAAAATAACCAGAAGAAGAATGATCCAACATTTCATTGAACAGCTTTGCTTTTTACACAAACATTAAACACGGATGCACGGTGAACAAGTGACAACTGGAAAGGGGTGATAGAGAGGAATGGATTAAACGACAGGGGAAGCCTCACTCCTCAATACGAGAGAGTGCTTCATTCGCTCAACAGCATCCCGCCCAATCTAGTGTAACACATTTGTCAATAGACAGGGAGCTTTATATCATCAGTCATTGAAACAGGGCGACTGTAAACAGAGTTTGTGTGTGTTATAAAACAGTAGGCCTAAAGCAAAGCATCTGAATCTGCAAACCCACCACAAGGAGTTTTGCAAAAATATGCTTTATTCACTGAATATGTAAACAGAATGCTGGAACAATGCATTAACCGATACATATGACTTTGTATTGTTTATTTGTGTCGGAGTAAGTGTGTAAATTATTGCACTAAATAAACAGCATATTAAATGATCACAGATCCTTTGTGGATTTGTAAGAGACAGACTTTTATTTTGAAAGGGTATGGGCTTAAAATGCAGCTAACAATTAAAAATATTTTTGTAGAAAGGGCTTCTTTTTTTTTTTTTATACATGAGGCTGAACAACATTTTGTTTTTCAAAATGTATGTGTATGTATGTGTGCACTGTGAAGGTCTGCTACTTTCATTTTCAGATTTTCCTCCCGCATTCATTGTATAGGTATTTTTGCTATTATTTGAGGTTGAAGCAAAAGTTAAACATTTTGGGATATTCACCCATTTACTTCCTTTCGAAGAGTAGCCTATAGCTGGTTGCCCAGAAATAAGAAAGGTCCAGGAAGTTGTGCTCATCTCGGGGAAATCAAAAAATGTAAACAAAATGTAATTTTCACACTTCATTTACACTTTATTTGTTGTGTGGATTTAACAACAAAAAATAAAATGTGTAATGAGCGAGCTTTTGAGGCACTCTTATGTGGATTTTGTTATCTTTGGACGGAGCCAGGCTAGCTCTTTGCCTGTTTAAAGTCTTTGTGCTAAGCTAAGCTAGCCGGCTGCTTGCTACATCTTTAATATACTGAAAGGATATGACAGTAGTTTCAGTCTTCTGATCTATCTTTACGTATTAACCCTAATCCCTTTAGGTAATTTAACTTTTTTTTTTTACAATTTGAAGCAAAAGTTTTAATAAAATATCTGAACATTAAAAGAGAAGTCTGTTCGAGAGACCTAGCTTGCAATGATAAAACGTAGTAGCCTACTGACATTGCCATTCATGATTCTACACACTCCACAGGCAAAACAAGCCTTTGCTTTCTAAAAAACTATACTGATGCTATGTTGTTATTCCTTGCAGTAAAATGCCGAAAGTCTGTCCCTGGCCCTTATTTACTTAAAGAGTTAGAGTTAGACCAACTACCAGCTATACAGGTACACAGTGAATGCATGGATGACCTGTTCAGCTCATCTGTGGAGCTTTAGCAAAGCTATAGCACATTATTCTTTATATATTGTTAAAACAAATACAGGAAGATAAAGTTGACTCTCCAGGGATTGACTGAGGGTTGCTTTTGTGGGAACACTTCATCTCTGCTTTGTGTGAGTGCCAGCAGACTTTGAGCGGAGCGCTGCGACCGCCAGCATTAAATTCCCCTCTCTAATTCAGCTGGATGGGTGACAGCAGCCTGCCACTCACAGGAGCTAACTCCCTTCATGTCGCTGCTAGAATTAACTGCAAACGGAAGAAAGACTGAGATGTGTCTGTTTCTGTAGAGGACTCACTCCTTCCTGGGTCTTTGAGTGGGCTGGGTGGTAACAAAGACGCCTCAGGAGGCCATGTGGTAAGATGAAGAGCTTTTTCTAGACCGCTTCCAAGGACAGGCGAGATTTAGAGGTCAGTCTCCCACGAGGAAACAAACATGACGTCTCTCCTTTTCTTCTCGACCTCCATCTCTCTTCCTCCACATCCTTCACCATGGTAACCCATTATGTGCTACTTATGTTCTTCCCTTTTACACAGAGGTTACGCAATAGTGCTTTAGAGAAAAAACAACAATGCCAGCAGAATGCAGCCCCATCGTGTGACATGTAACTTTACATTATGTGTGTGTGTGTGTGTGTGTGTGTGTGTGTGTGTGTGTGTGTGTGTGTGTGTGTGTGTGTGTGTGTGTGTGTGTGTGTGTCAAAGACCCTGGCCAGCTTTCCCTTTTACACAACCCTCAATTTGGCTATGTGATTAAAGAACGAATTGTCACCTAAACTATTAGTTGGACAACACAAAAATACTTATTTCCAATAAAAAATGACAGAAAATGCTTTTTCGTCCACTTAAATATGAATATCTTCTACAATTTATTTTTCATTTAATATCCTTGGGTTCTTGCCTTAGAATTTGACATACTGGGCAAACATATTTAACTTTTCTGGCATTTTATGATGATTAATCAAGAAAATAATAGCCAGATACATTGATACTAAAAGGAATTGCTAGTTGCGGCTCTATCTGTGATCACAGACTAACAATCCTCCCTCATACTGTGTCTGTTTCTGTCACACAAAATAACATAGCAACAGTCCCGCTCTGAAAACTATGTTGCAGTGTCGAGTAATGTTGTCATCAGCCTTTCAAATATAAAGAATTCCTTTTTGTGTGTCATATTAGACTGAATATCTTTGGGCTTCAGAGTCATTTCATACATCACCTGAGAGAAAAATGGATGGACATTTTTCCCTATTTAATTACATTTTATATACCAAAGAAATAAGTCGGTAATGAAAAGAAAATGTCATGTTGTTTCGGTTGGGTGACTTTGTTGGATTCCTACTTTGAGACTTTAAATATTTTGTATTGTTTAGTTTTGTATATGGTTTGGAGCTTGTTGATCATGAAGTGTGTAGTTATTTCGCTGTGATATTGATTGGATAACTAACTGTAATCTAAATTCTGCCATCCGGCTTCAACTAAAATATTATTGTTGTGTCTGTAGTAATTTGTCTGTATAACTATTGAATAAAAACATGCTGTAATACTGTTATAAGACCCTCAAATATGACGATTTCTTTGTTTTGTATCATATTAAAGTGAATATCTTTGGATTCTGAAGTGACAAACACCACTTTGCTCTTGAGATGGACATATTTACTATTTTCACAATAATTGCTAATGAAAACAATCATTAGTTGCGGGTCTATTTATGATCACAGAGTAAAATTATTCCCACATACTGTGTTTGTGCCTTTCATACAAAAATAAAACAGAAACAACAGTCCTGCCTGGAACAAGCGGGAGGTGATGGTGATGAGAAATGAATGGTGTGTCGGGTAATGAGTCCGGCCCGTGTATTTCTAACGAGATGTTGAAACACAGAAAAATATTTGTTTGAGCACCGAGAGAAACGAGCTGTCTTTATTTCCCTCTGATGTAAGGCTGATGCGGGCGAATGCAATCACACCGAACAACTACGGATAAGTGTGTGTCTGTGCGGCGGGGAGTATCACTGTCTCTCTGTGTGTGCTTTCCTGTGTGTGTTTTTCGGTTCGGGGAACATCTTGCGAGGGAACGGTTGAGCGAGCACAGCGATGAGCAAGGTGTGTGTGGACACGCTTTTAATGAGCTGAGAACAAGACCCCAGCTGAAGTTGGGAAGGGAGGTGTGAAGAGGCAGGAAGAGGAGGAAGAGGAGGGACAAAAGGAGGAGAATTACTCTCTGGGATACCTGTGTCGTAGTTTCTATCCCTGGCAGAGGTCAGCCTGCCCTGCCATCTGTCACTTGCACATCCTTAACTTTATCATCCTCTGAGATGTTGTATCTGTCTCATGTCCGAAACTTTCTGTCTGAGTTCTTCAGCACAGAGGGCTTTACATGTTCTTAAATAGGGGGAAATGGGCATCTACCAATCTGAGGGTCAGAGGTTTGATCCCATGCCTCTGCAGTCAACAAGGCAAATTGTCTTGGGCAAGATACTTAACCCCAAATTGCTACCCTAGACTTTCAAAGGTTCAGGACTCAAAGGCTTTATTGTCATATGAGCAGTAGCTAAAGCAGCTTTAGCAATCAAAAGCTTAAATATTAGGCTCCTTCAACAATGCAACATACACCATACTTAAATACGGAGGGCAACTGGCCTAAAAAAAAATTCCATAAGGAGAAACGCGCAGCAGTTTCAAAAACATTATGCAAATATAAAATGACAAAAGTGCAAAAACACATGAAGAAACTTCTTCATCCTTTACTAAAAGTGCTGCAAAAACGAAACGCTGCAAGAAGCTCAAAACACAATGGAAATGGGGACATCTAAAAGTAAGGAAAAAAGTGATACAGCGCTTGTTGACATACAGGGATTATAAAGATGGCCAACTGGCACGTACCTAAAATGTACGTTTTGTTGGCTTAATTCAACAACGTGATTGCATGACTCGTTCTGATGTTATTGCAGATCTTCTAGCTCGTTAACCTAGCTAAGCTAGCCATGACATGTTAAAGGTGGGGTATGTAATTTATTTCAGAAACACTTTTTATTATATTCCATGGGATGCTCTTAACATCCCGATATAAATGAATATATGAAATGCTTTCACAATAAATACATACAAAAATGTCATCTGTGGAAGCCGTGGCGCTGTAAAAAGCACGAGCAATCATTTTAGCCAGCCCGGCTAAAATAACTGGATGGCCTACCTGCCTGTCAGCCTTCCATCTGTGCACAAACTTATCTCGTGCCCTCATTGGTCAAGTGCGCGTCCGTATGTGTTGGAGGAGGGGTTCTGTAAGGAAGTCTGAAGGAAGTGGCAGATTTTTTCCGGTTGTGTACTTTCAAATTCTAGCGCACTCAAGCTGGTTTCTCCAAAATTACATGCCCCACCTTTAAGTAATGTAAACAAAACAATTTCTTAAATGTCCTCATGGCACGTAAAACAGCTTAAGAGAAGAAAGTATTGTGAGACAAGAAAATAGGGATGGTACACAGCAGAAGAAGCATTTTTCTAGTTTGATGCTAATTACTACACACAGGCTCTAGTTCTGAGCAACTGAGGCTGCTGCTCATTTGAATATGCTTCTGAAGCCTTTGAAATGCAAGGTAGTGAGAGGAAGGTGTTTGCAGTTTTGTTATGGCAAACATGATTAAACGGTGACATTAACTAACCGAATCCACTAACAATTTCATTGTTTGTTTCACAGAGCTTAGCCGACAAACACAATCTCTTTCATTTCATACCACACGATTATAGGAGCGAAGTAACAACCAAACACCTGTGTGAAGAAAAATAAAATAGGTCCTCTTACCGCACTCCTTCTTGGGCTCGTCTGATCGGTCCTTGCAGTCTTTGACAGAGTCGCACACCTTGGAGCTGTCGATACACTCGCCGTTCTTACACAGGAACTTCAGGGGGCCCTCACATTTGGTGGCTACAGCAGAAAAGAACAAGATATATCAGCATCTACTCTATAAAGTGTATTTTGCATAGGCTATTGCAAACATAAACTTATGCAAAAAAGTGTGTGAAGCATAGGCCAGGAACCCATTGACTTTGCTTCGCGGACTGCTTTTTGTCAACTGTCCCCAGTGGTGAAAAGTAACTAAGTAGATTTACTCAAGTATAACACTTAAATACAATTTTGAGGTACTTGTACTTTACTTGATTATTTACATTTTTTGCTACTTTGTACTTCTACTCCACTACGATTCAGAGGAAAATTGTGTACTTTTACTCCACTACATTTATTTAATACATTTAGTTACTTCACAGATCTGGATTAATGATGTGAAATATAATCAAGTGTTAAATCAGACTTTAGTTCCACCTGGAGTAAATTCACAAGCTACCCTGCAGTATACAAAGTCATTCAAACTACTGTAGCTGCTCCTTTACCAGCTTTGATAACACTTTCATGATCAATAATTATAATCCAAACATATTGATAATACAGATATATATTATTCTGAAAAGGGCCAATCTTCACAATACAGTAAGTACTTTTACTTTTGGTTCTTCAAGCATATTTTGATGCTAATACTTTTTAACTTTTACTGAGTAACATTTTGATTGCAGGACTTTTACTTGTAGCAGAGTATTTCAACACTCTCGTACTTCTACTTTTACTTGAGTACAAGATCTGAGTACTTCTCACACCTCTGACCAAAAGTCCACACTGAGCTGAGGAAAAGGGCAGTTATGCTGCTTCATTTGCTTGGAAAAATATGCAAATATGAGTTGAAACTCAGGGAGCTGGTCTCTCTAAACAGTTTTAAAATGCTTTTTAGTGATCGAGAAGATGCTGTTCCTGATTGTGACCATATATGTTTTCTGTTTTTTAAATGTGTGTTGTGTAACTGTGCTGCTCTGTTTCTTGGCCAGGTCTCTCTTGCAAAATACATTTTCTCTCAATAAGAATTCTCCCGGGTAAAAAATAAATAAACGTAATTTATGCTGGGACATCTCCCCACCACTTTCTGAAAATTGCCAATTTTGTCCCCACCACCTTTTCAAAGTATAATTGGTTTTAAATGTTTTAAAAAACAGCGTGCATGAGATGTTTTAATAATCACTTTGAAAGAAACATGAGCAACATGTAATCTGGAGAACAGTTTGTCAGTTCACTTTTGGTGGGTGTACTTCTGGGGACCCAAGTGCTGCAATTTTGACATAAATTTAATATTGGTAAACCTGGTATAGAAAATAAAAAAGGAAAGATTGCTCCCCCTTTGCAGCAGCGGGGCACAGGCACTGCAATAGTTGTCAAAAAAAGTAAGCAAACAATAATTCCCCCCTTAGCCATGTGATTGTAATAACCCCCAAACTTGCATGTGCCACAATCAGAAACAGATTCCTGACACAGTTTCTTTGTTGAGTTGGGTTTGTGACATTGAAAAACAAAGCAAGGTATTCAGGCGTCTCAAGGTGTTGCTAACAAATAGTAAGCCACAGTAAGGGTATTGTTTCCTATTTGCGCAAAATACAGTTGTTGTCTTTTATATCTGGAAAGGTGTCACCAGCGCTTTTTCAAGTGAAGCCCATAGTGTGAAGTCATAGCAAACGTCCAGTGGTTCACCAGATTCCTTCAGGCTCAGGTGAAACAAGTGGTAGCTTAAAATGCTCTTCACTCAGATATTTATATGACTCCACATACAAAACTGAGTGTAATAAAAGCTCAACTTTAATTTGGTCCAACTTCTAAAGCTCAGATTTCATTTCCTGTAATGCCATTTTGTACTAAATGATGCATCATAGTCAGAAGAGGGAGCCGTAATGGGATCAGACCAGAAAGAGAACCGGGATGGATCCACACAGTATGATCAATGGTCTTGTAGTAACTCATAAGGTATTGAATGTATTATATATAAATGGACAATAATTTGTGTCCAGAGAACTCCCATATATTTTTTATTTAAAGTAAGTTAATGTATAACTGGTACGGTTTCCATTAAATCAACCCTATCCTCGATCCTTTAATGATACTATATTCATTATCAGTTTTTTCCAGATACAAATGTGTATTCCTTTAACCTGTTAAGCCCTGAGCCGGTTTTCCAGGTCTCAGGCTCGAAAATGACATGCCCAGAACAAATGACCATATCCTTTCTTCTAAAAGGGGTAAATTAATAATCTTTTTTCTCAAAGCAAGGTTACTGTGAGTTGGATGTAGAAGAGTCAGAATCAATATAAATGTTTTTATTTAAAAGTAAATTCAGATTGAACATAGTAAAAATAAGAAAATTATAGTGTCCGTCCAAAAAAAAACAACCCACCTTTGGGATTATTTGGGTGGATTTGCAGTTTCTCTGGAACCCATTGGTCGATTTTGGTGATTGACATCTCTTTTGAACCGTTAGAGCCAATAGAATCGAAGGGAAGTTCCACATACACACACGTTACCATTGAGGAGTGAAAGGTAAGACAAATTGGCCGTGTTTGCTCCGTAAAGCTCTGTGTTGTGATGTCTGTATTTGCTTCCCCTATCGCAAATTCTGATCGCTCAGTGATGATACTTATATTTCTGGAATCTGTGGAATCTCAGCTTGCTAATCGATATCTTGTTTGTGCAGATCCAATATGTAATAAGGGTATTTATACCTAGAGTTCTGCGTGTTAGCATTTTTTCACTCAGGGCTCATTTAGACGCTTCTTGTGAGACTTGTGTTTTGTTTTCGGTAAAAAAAAATTCATATCGTCAGTTAGCTGAGTTTCTTCCCGTTAAGTGGGTTTGTACACATTAATAGGTTTTAAATGTTAAGAAGCCCTGAGACACAGTTTCATGAAAAAGAAAACCCGCAGCACCCCGCAGGGGCCGTCCGGTTGAACAGGTTAAAGACAATTAGAATGATGCCAACATTTGTTCAGTTTGTTTCTCTGATAACGTTATATTCAGATGTCCAATGACTATTACTAATCTGGAAAAAGTTAACAACGACCTAGATCTAAAAAGTGTGAAATAAGAATGTGGCTTGAATAAAACNGACTCCAAGCAGCTTCTACTGAAGCCTTCCGAGTAAATCGCCAGAACGCCGACACCTCCTCATCACTCCACCGCTCCCATGTTTTTTTTTGTGTTGCCATAAGTTATTCTCTCTCCGTTGGTGCGCGGGGCTAAAGCTAATAATTTTTACGGGGCGTGGTTTGCAATTCGCCCAGCCAATCAGAAATTGGTACTTTTTTCTCCCCAGGATAGTACCACCTCTCTAGCAGGCACTAAAAATGGGGGTAAAAGTTCTCTGAACTAAATACTCTTTTTGGTATGAACGCAAAATTCCAGGCACTATCGGAACCAAACGGGAAAAGTACGGGTAAAAGTGTGAAAGCGCCTATTGTGTTCGATTCAACCAAATCTCTCTCAGACGGGCGTAGGGAGTGGCTCCTTATTTTCATCTAAAGTAACAGACAGAGAATCAGCACTTTTGAAACGGGGCTGAAACAGAGTGACACTGCAATGATCTGTTTGGTGTTTCAGCCAATCAGAGACAGGCTCTGTATATATCTGAGACCTATAATATATTGATGAAAAACAGTATGATAGGGGACCTTTAAGGTTATGCCAATCTCTGATTTGTGTGAATGTGATTCCTCCCCAGCCTGAAGCCTTCATGGCCCCCCCGGCCTCCAACAGACTGAGCCGGAGAGAGAAAAACCGTCTGAAGAGCGTCCGGAGGAAACAGAGGAGGAGAGAGCGATGGATGCTCAGCCAGCAGGTCAGACACACTGACATCAGGACTCAAACACACTCCTCACATTCCAGAAAGCTCTGAAAGTTAGTTTGTAGAAAGTTGCAGAAAAAAGTTAGAACGTTAATGACGAAGCGGCTAAATATAAGTATCATTATTCATCGTATCTGCTTAAATTGAGTAGAATAATGTTTTGTTTACGGCAAAAACTATTAACTATTATTTTAATTGTTTTTATTTTACTCATAAGAATTTCAAGGATGATGTCATTTTTTATGAAATTTGAAAAATTACATTAAAACGGGGAAAAATATTTTTATAGGAATTATTTCTAAATATATTTCTGTTCAAGGTTCAAGGCTTTTATTAGTCATACGAACATAGCTACAGCGTCGTTATGACGATGAAAATCTTAGGTCACAGTGTCCTCCAACAGAGCTACACAATAAAACTGAAAAACTGAAAAAATAGTAAATACAAAAAAGAAAATTGTAAAATAGTGAAATAAAAGTCTATATACAAGTGATTGGAATATGATATATTAGATACAGAATTTGTAAGTTGCAGACAGATGAATGTTATGGATGTTGTTTCAAAAGTGCAGGTGTTTAATAGTCTTATGGCCTGTGGGATGAAACTGTGTCTGTGACTTTAAATGACATCATCCTTTTATTCCTAGTGAACCTTTGAATAAACTATATGTGTGTGTGTGTGTGTGTGTGTGTGTGTGTGTGTGTGTGTGTGTGTGTGTGTGTGTGTGTGTG
>NW_011345269.1:1152478-1169182 GCF_000735185.1 Notothenia coriiceps | reverse complement strand
AGAGAGTTTAGAGACCGTTGTCTCACCCGTCCCGCGTCACAGATTAACATCGTCATTCGATTGCTCATGACTTTCGAAATAAAACCAAAACTAGGTTACGACGTGGTTGACTTGACTAGGTTACGACGACACTTTCTCTTCGATATAGGTACAACCTATCTTATAGGTTAACTTTATTTTTTTATTGGAATTCCCTGTTGAACTTACGAAAAAAGAAAAAAAAGAGAATTACGTAACGTATTTTCTAGCCTAGCCCTTTTTAGCCATAGCCGTTTAACAGTTTTATGTTTACTAGCCTTAGCCTAGCCCTTCGGTTTTTTCCACTAGCCCTGTAGGGATTAAACAAAACATAATTTTTCACGTTCCAACCTTGATTGCTAGTTAAAAGAAGACAGTAGTTTGAAATGTTTGAGTTTTTGTAAATAAGTTTTTATTTATATTTTGATATTTTTTTTTACTATAGGAGTGTAAACTCTTAAATTTTTTTACTTGTTAGGTCATAAAGACAACTATTTGTTGAACTCTGTATAACTAAAAAGTTTGTTAAAGTTAATTTAAGGACGTCTAGGTGAAATAAATTAGTAGAAAAACGTCGTTAATACTATCAATTCATATTAATCGACTCATATTTTGCGTTTCTTCACTAAATTCTCTCACGAGGGATTATGTTTCCATTAAATATGTATACATGAAATACATATATGACATGTGGTATGTGTATCTTACATACGAAATAACTAGAGAAATTTTATATTAATTTGTATTGTCTTAGAAGTACATTAATTAAAAAACGCTGGTTATTATGAAGTTGTTTCCAATATACGTCCTTAGGACTTCAGTTTACGTTTGGAAAATTCTGGAAAAAATTCTGGGAAAGGTATGTAAACTTCTGGAGTAGCGGTGAACCTCAAGGGATTGGCCAATGGAACCGCTGTGTGAGTGGAGTGTAACTGATATATGTCATAACTAACAGGAAGAGGAATAGAGGGTGGTAAACCTGGCGTTTGAATGTAAAGGGGTATTGCTACAACAAATTGTTGGCCGCATTTGCCTCGAACCGCGCGGTAGTCGTCACTCGTCACGCTACAGGACACAGTCTACTGCAGTTTGGGTTGCCCTACGGTATTTATTTGATGTGTCTTAAGTGTAATGTGTGTGATGCGTTACTAATGTAAGTCTGTCTGAAATCTTATGTTGGAGAACCCGTAAATCATATGAATAACTTTTGTCCGCTGTTTTACATATGGAACCTTTACGGCAAATTATGAAAACTATGTCATGAATAATTATCAGGATTAAAAACCGATTTAATCGAATATTTGAACATTGTGAAAAATTCTGGGGACTAGTTAATTTTATTCATAACTAGTAGACAACGACTTTATATTAATATATTTTATTACCTAAATTTGTAAACAAATCAAACCTACACGTCCTTTGATTTAGAGCACATACTTCCTTTTGTATTTTTTATAAAAAAAAAAATTTTGTCACACTCTTTTATACAAAACAACTGACTACATTCGTAATAAAGACTTACATACCGTAATGTGTAGAACATACACGTAGTAAAGGTATCTATCTTTTGTTACTAAATTATTACAATTATTGTACGATCGTATTTTCCAAACGTATTTGTGAGTTATATCTCTATACGCAAGAAATAATCTATTAGTTTTTACCGATATGTCACATGTTGACGTTGGTTGTGTATAGTTTCTGTTGGAACCAAACTGAAATCATTTTCTCTCTTAACCTAAGAATTACTTGCCGCCCGACTTAACTCTTATTTATCTTTCGAGGGGAGAAGATTTGAGGGAAGGGAGTGCTGTAGTAAATTGGGGCTGACTAACCGTCGAGTGAATACTGCCTGTCTCTGTGAGTGGACCCTTGACTCCAGTTCCTAGGTGAGACCCGTCGCGCAGCTGCAGGTGCACGGTTTATGCGTGGCGACGAGACTCGACAGAGACCACCGGAGGCTGACGGCGGTGTAATGCCTGTGTGTAGTCGCTCTGTAGGGGAGTGTGTGGACTATCGTGTGTACTAAAAAAAATACTGACTTTTTTTCCGACAAAATAGGAGACTGAAAAGGTTTGGCTACCGGGGGGCTGTCGAAATCTGCTGAGCCACACTAAATCCTGTCGATACGATTGCATTTACAGTAAAATTCAAGTGTTTCCACTCTAATTTCACTTTTTACCAATGTGGATGTAATCTTTTAGCACCTTACTATATTATTATATATATTCTCTTCTCGTCATTCAGGAGTATTAAAGTCTTCGATCTATCATCGCCCCCGACGTGTTAAAACCTTTATTATTGATAAACTCTAATATAAAATGGATATTAACCTTAACCTATACTAAACGCTATAGCCTCCCTAATAGTAAAAAATTTGTACCAGTGTAAAGTGAATTTTTATATAATATAACTATCGTTTCACACTAAAAAAATTCTCCTAGACATGGTTAAATCGATGATAAATAATTCAAGCATGATCTATCTCATAAAAATCGACCCTAAACAAGACGTCATGGTAGTTATAGTCTATAAATATGTATAAAACAGAAGGTGTTTATACGATTGACACCGCACTATAACGCTAAAGTTAAAACTATTAACCACAATGTATTTACATAGTCAATACTCTGGTCCCTAGATGTCAGACATACCTCCCTTTAATGTGTAATCATTGATTAAAACAATACCGTACAAAACGGTACCCCCAGGAGTTACGAAAAATACACGTTACGGGTATCTAAACAAAAAAGATAGAGATTTAACCTGACATTACATTGGAATAACCAAGTATATTATTTATGACTTGTTATTCAGTATGTGGAGACTAACATTTTACACAAATTTGTTGACTTTTTCTAACGGAAACACACTTCCCTTTATAGTAGTTAGTATAAACAAAGTACCGATATTGACAAGTTGTTAAAGGAAAACTTACGTTCGAGACATCGTCGAATGGATCGTCACCCTCATTTCTGTACGTGCTTCATCTCGTGAGTCATTCGTATCTTCTGGACTACATGAATATACTAAGAGACAAAAGTCAAGCATCAGAAGAACCAGCTCACTGATAACACAGCCGAAAACCCTCACACTCGGATTGACATAACACTACTCCAGCGAAACCCTTTTTTTACAGTCGATTTTACATTACATACATTTACGTACCGCTTTTGTAGAGTTCAGTTCAACGATTGTGGTATATTTGCGTATTTTACGGTGTAATTAACACATGGATGGCAGACTGTTAGCCACCTCAGATGCTGGGAAAAGGCTGTGGAGGAACGTCGCCTCGTACCAGGAGAAGAGAAACCCTGTAGACTCAGTGTCCAGGTTCGACAACTACGATACTTTCTATGACTTGTGTGCGCCGTGATTGTGGTGAAAAGAAATCCAATACAGGTCTCAATCAAATTACTTAAACAATAAAAAGAAAATATCGGTAGTCGAGATAATTGATCCTTATAAAGGTCTTTAGAGACTGTTGTGGTTAAACATAGTTCCCAAAATATCGAGAACAAAACGTACACTGAGAGCGTAATTAATGTAATCATTATCATTATTATTGTTAGCAATAATTTGACTCAATGTTTCAGGAAGTGTATTTTGCTTAAATTTTGTCTGATTTTATATGCTTTTTTTTGGGCGTTGATTTTTGTTTATTTTTCTATTTTGTACTTATGTTATACAAGTTTTTTCACTAAAAATTTTATCTGAAGCCTACATCAAACATCGGGACTAGGTTCTGTTTGTTTCATTTGGGCAGCAAATTTTTCTGCACAACGAATAGTTTGGGTTCCGGATCTGTCGATAAATTTTTATCGCACCGATACTCTGTCCATACTCTGTTCAGTCACCGTCGCTCTGTCCAATAAAAATGTAGGTCGATACTCCATTGGACTTACGATGTGTGACACGTCGTACAAATGCGTCGTATATGGTAATGTAATTATTACTACACCAATAATAATCTCACTTTGAAGAATCTAGTTTGTCCTTGTCAGGTCTATGAAAACAAGCCCCAAAGAAGCAACACATACATGATGTTGTGTAATTTGAAACCAAAACTAAGGCCTCAGGATGACTTTAAGACTTAAACTTGGTCATTTTTGTTTTGTAACATTGAATACAAAATAAAAATAAAGTATTTATGATTTTTTTCTCCCGATTCCGATCTTTTGAAAATCACGTGATCGGCTCCGATCCCCGATCACGTGATCGGATCGGGACATCTCTAAACATAATCAAATGGTTTGGACATGTAACTTTCTACAAACCAATTGATTTTGAGACATCATTGTTTTTCTTTCTGGTATCTGTCCAGGCCCAGTGGACCGTAGGGAAGCTGTACTGCCAGAACTGCTGCGCCCGTTTAGGCGGCTTCAACTTCATCAACCACAGCGAGTGTCCCTGCGGTCGAGACGCCGCCGTCCACCTCAGCAAGAGCCGCGTGGACCAGGACCACAAACACTGCGTCCTCATCGTGCAGCCGAGGAGGAGGAGGACGTCCGAGAAGGAACAGACCGCTGTGTTGACGGACGGCTGTCAGAGCAGAGAGCGGAGGACGGACTTCAACAGTTTACACCTCAACTGTGCTGCTCAGGCCTCCACTGAAAACCCCCCGTCGTTCTCCTTCAGTCCTCTGTACTGCATCTCTCACCGGAGACGCCGCAGTTTGGAGGAAGACGCCTCCATCAGGTCGTCTTGCTTCTGCCCTGCAGTGAAGTCTGCTGTGGAGAGACCAAGGACACGTGAGGACACACCTGTCTCGTATCCTACAAGTCAGCGGTTTGACTCTGAAGGTCAAGCGTCAGTCGTCGCCTCTGGAAGGACACGCTCACCTCTGCAGAGGGTGGAGGACGCAGAGTCTTCTCCAGAGACCTCGCCTGTCCAACAGGATGTTCCCGTGTCAGCGCTGCTCCTCAGAGGGAGGGCCGTCTCTGACAGCGTGGCAGACGGGGAGGTGGAGGAGGATGAAGAGGAGATGGTGGTATGTTGCTAGATTTACGCTCTACAGTAAATATATTGACATTGCAAGTGAAAACACCCAGTAAATATATACATATCAACAGTAGAAAGATGTATACTGTATCTATAGAGTAGATATTCACAATATGAAATGTACAGAATAAGTTAGAATACACTATAAGACCCCAAACTACAAAATATATATATATGTATGGAAATAGGGTACAAGATACATTATGCAAGTGTGTAAAGTATTTTTGTAAAGTCATTTAAAATATGCATTTGTTAGGAATACTTTTGTTTCCGTACATAAGGACATTACAAATGTCTAATGTAAACAGAGACAGAATCTAAAATAATGTATTTATCCTGTGAGAAATTGGGTTTCATTTTAGAATAACATAAAAACATAGACATTCAGAGCAGAAGCTTTGCCAAACAGTGACCTTTGCTTCCTGACATAATAAGATTGAGATATTCTAACCTTGACACAACAATTTCCTGTGGAAAACTATGATGGGCCCTACAAACTGAACCGGTACTGTTGCAGAGGCCTTCAACAGTACTGGTTCTAAGCATTTATATAATCAGAATGAAAAAGTTAATACAAATAACTACAAATAAAAAAACAGGCTAAAATGTGTTTATTTCTTTAAGAGGTATATTACAAAGTAGTAGCCTGATTTCCATAAAATGTGCTGTAGATATTCCTGATCCCCAGAGGATGGATCTTGTTGTCACATTTTCAACACATATTAGTATATTATTATATACTCATAGACTGTAGATGCAAAATCCACTTTTTCATGTCTTTTATACATAAACATTCTGAAAGTATCAGGAACAAAGACCCCCTCACTTTTTGTCCTGATCCATTTATATAAAAACCTGTCTGAAAATGAGCTGATCAGATTTTGCCCACTTTATGATGTCATAACGATGTGTTGGCTTGTGTAACCATTAGCCAATCACCAACCAAGGTAACCCCCCCCCCACCTTATCATCTGAATCTCTCCCTGGAGCCGCTTTCACAGTGCCCAGCCTTGTGCAGCACTTAGTACCCCATGAACTATAGTACAGATTGCGTTCACCACCGGATAATTCCCTGAGGGAGATTACGCAATGAAGCCGGCTGACGTTGCTTTTTCTTCTTCGTGCTTTGGTTTTAGCTTGGCACAGGCTCGCAACCACTTCATTGTGTTATATCTGCCACCGAAGTCCCCGGCCGGAAGTCCCAAGAGTTGGGGACTGGCTTCAGTAGGAGCTGCTGGGATTCCCAGCTAGCTTCTACTGAAGCCTTCTCGGAGTAAATCGCCAGAACGCCGACACCTCCTTCATTCACTCCACCGCTCCCCATGTTTTTTTTTGTGTTGCCATAAGGTTCTTCTCTCTCCGTTTTGGGATGCGCGGGGGCTAAAAGCTAATAACTTTTTACGGGGCGTGTTTGCAATTCGCCCAGCATTCAGAATTTGGTACTTTTTTTCTCCCGGGGATAGTACCACCTCTCTAGCAGGCACTAAAAAATATGGGTGGTAAAAGTCTCCTGAACTAAATACTCTTTTTGGTAGTGACGCAAAATTGCCCAGGCCACTATCGGAAGGCCAATGAAAAGTACGGGTTATAAAGTGTTCGGAAAGGCCTATTGTGTTCGATTCAACCAAATCTCTTCTACCAGAGGGGCGGTAGGGGTGGCTCCTTATTTTCATCTAAAGTAACAGTACAGAGAATCAGCACTTTGAAACGGGGCTGCAACAGAGTGCACTGCAAGATCGTGTTTGGTTTTCAGCCAGATCAGAGACAGGCTCCTGATATCATATCTGGAGACCCTATCAATATATTGATTGAAAAACAGTATGAAGGGGACCTTTAAGGTTATTGCCAATTCTCTGATTGGTGTGAATGTGTTGCCTCCCCAGCCTTGAAGCCCTTCATGGCCCCCCCGGCCTCCAACGACTGAGCGGAGAGAGACACAAACCGCTGAGAGGTCCGGAGGAAACAGAGGAGACATGTGAGAGCGATGGATGCTCAGCCGCAGGTCAGACACATGACTCAGGACTCAACACACTCCTTCACATTCAGAAAGCTCTGAGTTAGTTTGTAGAAAGTCAGGAATAAGAAGTTGAATTAATGACGAAGCGGGCTAAATATTAAGTATCATTATTCTCGTTATCTGCTTAATTGAGTAGAATAGGTTTTGTTTACTGGGCAAACACCTTTAACTATTATTTTAATTGGTATTTATTTTATCTCATAAGAATTTCTAAGGATGATGTCATTTCTTATGAATTTGAAAGGTTACATTAAAACGGGGAAATATTTGTATGAGGATTATTCTAAATATCTTTGCTGTTCAAGGTTCAAGGCTATTTATTAGTCATACGAACCATGCTACAGCGTCGTTATGACGATGAAATCTTAGGATCACAGTGTCCTCCACGAGCTACCACAATAACTGGAAAAACTGAAAAAATTGAGTAAATACAAAATAAAAATGTTTAAATAGTGAAATAAAGTCTACTCCTCCCGTGTTGGAATATGAGATATATTAGATACAGAATTTGTAAGTTGCAGACAGATGATGGATGACATGTTATGGTGTTGTTTCAAAAGTGGGCAGGTGTTTATAGTCTTTGGCCTGTGGATGACGACTGTGTCGTGTGACTTTAAATGAATATCCTTTTCATTCCTAGTGAACCTTGAATAAACTTATGTGTGTGGTGTGTGTGTGTGTTGTTGTGTGTGTGTGTGTGTGTGTGTGTGTGTGTGTGTGTGTGTGTTGTGTGTGTGTGTGTGGTGTGTGTCGTGTGCTGTGTGTGTGTGGGTGTGTGTGTTGTTGTGGTGTGTGTGTGTTGTGTGTGTGTGTGTGTGTGTGTGTGTGTGTGTGTGTGTGTGTGTGTGTGTGTGTGTGTGTGTGTGTGTGTGTGTGTAGTCTGAGAGTGTGAGTCCCTGTCTGTCTGAAGGTGAGGATCAGGACGGAGAGGGCCTCACCTGTGCCGTGTGTCTGGAGGTGTTCTTCAGCCCGTACAGCTGCCAGCCCTGCGCCCACGTCTTCTGTGAGCCGTGTCTGCGCACAATCGCCAAGAATCGACCCACGAACACCCCGTGCCCCCTCTGCCGCGCCCTCATCTCTCACACCACCCCCCACAAAGGTGAGCTCACATGAATAAACCTGTCAATTAAAGTCAAAGTCAACTTTATTGTCAATCTTTCAGTTTGTGTGTACAGACAGAGAGATCCAAATGCCGTTTCCCACAATCCCGAATACAAAAACAAATATATATAACAATATGTATGCAAATATATATATACCTATATATATACACAAATCAACAGAAACATTTATACATAAGGACACATTAAGACCTGAATAAAAGCACAACAATCAATATATACAAAATAACTGTCACTTCAATATCTTTGAGAATGTAAATTAGTGAAAGACTGTGTCCGGTGCTTCTCCGAGACCTTCTTTTACGTTTCCCAGAAACTTCCCTTTCTTTTTTACATTCCCTGAATCTGGATTTTAAACCAGATTCTTTTAGACTCCCAGAATCTGGACTTTAAAGGTCCCATGTCATGGCCATTTCCACTGATCATAATTCCATTGTTGAGGTCTACTAGTCCTACACGGCTTGTTGGAGCTCCTGCCCCCCCCCATCCGTGAGCCCACTGTGCTGCAGCACCCACATCTGCAAGGCTCCACTAGCACCCCCCCTCCCCTCCGCACCACCAAACGTGGCGCACCTCATTTGGGTATGGTCACGTCACTGTACCCAGGAAGAAAAAGAGAAATCCCCAACGAGGCGTTCTGGGGTAGCATAGACAGGTCTTTTCTGTGTTAGAGTTTTACTCGCTACAGGGTGTACTTTGAGGGTTTGTGACGCAGACCATTTACATGCAGAAAAACCTTCATAACACACAAGGGGACGGGTAAGAACCGGAAAAGCATGACATGGGACCTTTAAACCTTTCGATTCCCAGAGATAAACCTATAGAAATGTCTTTAAGCCTCCTGGAGAAACGTTACAGTTCAGCGTAAGATATCAATAGTTCCATTAAAAGCAGCAGTAAAAAGATAATCAGATATCCTATCAGGGCTTCCGTAGATAACCTACATGTTATCCGCTAAATAGATAGATGTTCTCCGAATACCTATTCCTGGAAGTGGAAACAAACTAATTCTGATTTTATATTTCTCTTCAGAGTTCAACCACACAGCGAAGACCTTCTTCCCCAAAGTGTACAACGCCCGCAAGCAGAGCTTCCAGAGTGCTGCGTGTGCAAAATGGCCGCTGCCCAGCTGTCGCAAACGCTTCCGAGCTTTCTGGGGTGAGAAAGGGTTTCCTCTATTTTAGTTTTCTTAAGTCTAGAAAGTAGTTTTAGATGAATCCTTTGAAAGAAAGCAGGATTCTTTTTCTGAAAGGAGCTACATCTGTTTATCGTTGGATGACAGGAACAACATCTGAAAATGAAAGGCTTATTTATTAGGATAAGATAAGGATAACAAAGTGATTTATAATGCAATGCTCCTGACCTTCTTTTCACCCTGTCTTTAAGTGATATTGCTTTTGTCTGGAGATTTAAGAGTCAATAATAAACGTTATCTTTACAGAAGTTGCCAACGTAGCACTACTTATGGTTTTACAAACAATAAAACAGCAGTCACATAAAGTTCAGTAAGATATATATTATTGCATAATGGACTTAGTGTACAAGTCATACAAAAGGGTGTTAGATACACAACACAACACCCTACCATACAATACATTAAATAATTACACACTTTCTCCAATAGGTAAATATCGCATTTAAGGATTTTTGCCTCATAATTTCAACCAATATTAAATAGAAACCGAAATTATTTGTGTATTTGTTTAATTTTCAAAGAATACACAAAATCACTTTTTTCCTGGCTTTTCACTTTTGATCACTATTGCAGAACATCTGGCAATATTTAAAATGATGGCAACCGCAGTGGGCAATGTGCAGGAAATGAAATGAAACCTCAAGCTTTTAATTTGTCTTTTTTTACTATAATTTGCTTTTAAATAATAATTAAAGAAAACCAAATGGTCTGTTGGCCATTACTTTGCTAGCTCTTGAGTTCCATAAATTATACGCCATTTAAAAAAAATGATATTCTTCAAAACACAAAATAACTCAGCCAAAAAGACCTTGTTCACCCGCACCAGTTTCCTTTGTTCAAGGAATTTTGTAATTGCAAAAGGTTAAATAACATTTTGGGTTGAATAGGTGAGCATTGTCAGCTAGAAATGTAATTTGATTTGATTTGTGTTGAAACAATAATAAAAAAATAACAATGAAATGAAACATGAGAATTATTATACTATACAGACATAAGCAGTGTCAAATTGATAAACAAAAATATTACAGATTCTAAATTACATATCTGAAAAGGTTCGGGAAGAAGTTCACACTTATTTAATCCCACCCCTTCTCCCAAAAACTAAATTATTAACATATATATATATTTTTAGAAATACATTTCTTTTTGAAAAAGAAACTAATTGTCTCCGTCTCCCTTCAGGTGAGCAGAGGCAGACGGCGAGGCGCTGGCACTTTGCGCTCGGAAGCTTCACGCTGGACACGTTGGACTTCGGAGGCGTGCGCGGCTGGCTCTTCGACAACGGCCTGGTGATGGTCTACATCCCCGTCAACTGGATCCTGGCCACCTTCTTCAGTTTCTTCTTCATGTACTTTTTCTTCTTTTGAGACACAGAGGAGCGCTCCGCAGTTTGCAGTGCAGGTTTATTTGTATCTTTTTCTTTAAAGGCACAAGGGAATGTGAGTTCAAAGCTGTTATTCCAGCAGCAACATATCTCTGTGATGAGATACTTAGAAATCAGGGAGCAGGAACCCAACATTTGCCCGTATTGTAAACATATGGTTTGAAATGTTTACAATATGTGTCAAGCGATGATTTGATCGCCATTTTATTTTGGCCAGTGTTACTATAGTGTTATTGCAATAATACCCTGCGGTGTCCTGATTTCCAGAAGAGACGCTGAGGTACAAAAAGTGGCATTTCTTCTGGTCATTTTTTACTTTGCGGAAAACCTAGTAAATACTCGCTGTTTGGCACTGTTGGTAGTGATGATCAGCCAAAAAAAACCTTGATGAATGATGCATGATGTCACTTTTTAGCAGAAAGAAACAGTTCCAAGATTTTAGAAAAACATGCGTGTTGGTTTTCTTTCAGAGAGGTACACAAATTGCTAATACTCTTATGTCTGTGTTACGTATGGTGAACAGGCTAGAAGACAATTAGCCTAGCTTAGCATAAACCTGGAAGCAGGGGGAAGCAGATAAGCTGGCTCAGTCCAAAGTAATGAAATTGCGTTTTAACGGTAATGTTCAGCCTGATGACTTTACGCCCTCTCAGTTAGCAACTGCTGTTTTTAAGACATGCAAAAGCTTCAGAAGTTTACCAATAGTTTGTTTTCGTTTAAATGTGCATTTGCATTTGCTTGGCAAAGGAAAAGTGTCTTCCAAGATATTGATTTTCTTAGCATGGAGATGTTTGGACATGTGTTCAACATGCTCAGGAATTAAACACTGTATGTATGCGGTAAATAAAGACAGCAGCAGGTTTTGATGGAGGCGAATGATTGATGGACTGACAAAATAATCAGACACACAAAGGTATATAAAAAAATACGTATGCTGCCTTTAATTATTCTGTGCCTACTGACTTTAACACGTATTATGAAACTGGAATTCACTATAGCTTTAAGTTGCAACCCTCTGGCACAGAATATGATGTATGCATAGGAAGCCAAAAATACATTGAAATAAAGTCTTCAGTTAATTCATTAATGTCTTTGTTAAGGAAAAGGCATGTGGAAAAAAGTCTTGGCGTTCATATTATGTAAAGAGTTTATTTTTATGCAAAATAATAAATTGCAAATGCAAAAAAGTGCAACTAGAGATATCTGCTTTTCTTATTTGAACAAAATAGGGTAAGAACTTTGCATTTTGAGGAGAGAAATTGGTGGCAAGACTAAATCACCTGCACCTGTTTTAAGGGAGCCTTTCCTTTGTTAATGTCTTGTTTCTTATCTGGTTTAATGTTTGTAAAAGTTATGTTTTCTTGAAAGCTCATTATGCAAATAAAAGCAGATGCGATTGAATTGAATGAATTAAAAATGGTTTATGATTAAATGTTTCGAAATGAATTTTCTATAATTACATTATTCTCAAGGATCCTTAAAAAAGTATTAAAAGGCAATACAATAATTAATCTAAAACAAGGACAATTCTAAGGACCTGTGACTGAGAGGGACTAAATATTAGGTAGGAACATAAATCATTTGTTCAATAGAAAACATAAACCAATCATTATAAATAGAATCTTTTGTTTAGATTTGTTATCTTTAATTAATCTTTAAAGCATTTTGTGATGGAAAAATGCCTCTGGATATATCCTGCTCACCTTAGACTTCAACAAAGTGGATGGAAAAGCCGAATGCATTAAATACCTTTCACAATTATAATTTGTCTGTGAAGGAACGTTTATGTCCCACAGGAAACACTCTGTTGTGTTTCTGATGCTACCGATCACTTGTCAGTCAGAGAGTGACGACTTGTTTGGCTCGTGAATCCTCTACGTGAGCGCGCGGCGGAAGACGAAGGAGCCCCCCCACCCCTCCTCCCTTACTCTCTGTCGGCCTTCAGGAGGGGCTGAAGGTGACTCTCTTCTCGGCTGGGATGCACAGCGAGCTGCTGGGGGTCGGTCCGGCCCGCTACACGCTGCTATACCCCGGGAATAACGACTCACCTGCGTGGCTTTAGGGATTCACCACCCCGCCACCGTGCTGCTTCAAAGCGGCTCATTTATTTTTCTTCTCTGTAGAGGACACAGCAGCTATCTAAAACGGGGTATCTATCTGCCTCTGTCTCTCTGTCTGTGTGGCCGGGCTCCGGTGGTGGCTGTGCATGCATGTGTTCTGCACCGTACGGGCGGAAAAAGCGCCCGAGATCCGCAGGGAGCATCTTCCCCAGCGGTAAGGTGGCGCAGACGGAGCCGGAGCGGCGCGAGAGCACGGAGGAGGCCGTGGACGGCAGCAGGATGGTGAGACATATCTCCGGATGACAGTCAGTGTTAGCGTGTAGCTCTGCACCAAAGGAAAGGTCCTTTATTTACCTTGGGGGAACCAGGTGTCCTGCTTTGTGTGAGACTGCACTGCATTTTCTATAATTTGTCCCACGTCACACAAATTGAATGTCCCTCATTTGATTGTCACCCGTCTAAAACTTGGCATTTTAGTCTAGTTACCAGCAATGTGAACCAGGAGTATTGCCGTAAAACTGCTATTGTTGATCCTGAAAATATCAGAAATGGATTCAGCATCCTCGATAACCCCCCCAAAACACTCAAACATCTTCCAAATCTGGCAATACTTTTTGTCAACATAAACTATAATGCTTATTAATCCTTATTGATGGAATGTATGCTAATTGTGCAAATTGCCCAACATATTAGTCTATTTGCCAGCCCAGCTTTAAAGGAGCAAAAATAGCAGATTTCAGTCTCTTAAATCTTTAAAATGGACCAAAAATGCATCAAAATATGGCCACTTTCTGGTTAAAACTGCAATTTTCCCCCCAGAAAATGTCACAAGTGGATTCAGTGTCCCTGAAAAACCCTAAAAACACTCCTTAATTGTCCAAATCACCCAGGAAATGTTTTAACTATTGTCCACATAAACTATATTGCAAATTCTGTCCAAATAGCTTTATTAGCATGATGATAATGACATGCAGCCTTGCCAAGGCTTTGTACAATTGCGACATCTCAACATAAATATACATTTATAATGCACTGTTCAGTTCATAAACATTTTTGAACGAATGCAAGAATAACATGTTTACTTTACAGGGAAAACACAATACAGTTTTTGAACATGAGCGAGAACATTTATTTAAATAAATTTTTTAAAAGCAGAACAAAATAAAAAGTTAAGGTGAATTATTGATTAGTTATGCTAATTTATGCTAATTGTGCAAATTGCCCAACATTTCATCCAGCAGTTTATATGTGGTGGAGACCCGTACTTTACATTTATAACATAAATATTGAAATCTAAACTATCTGTGCATCGCAGTAACATGTCCCACATTGTCCCACACAAGCAACCTGGTCACCCTCATTAACATATAGACTCTATGTGCAAATCAAATGTATAAAGTTGCGATTTTGGCGAAAAAAGGCTAAAAAAACTAGCACACACATTTTTTTATGTTTTGATTTTTATTATCGGATGTTTGTGTTTCTCTCCAGGCTGTGCAGGAATTCAACACCCTGGTAGCGCTGTACCGGGAGCAGGTCATCTCCGTGGGGGAGATGTCCGCCGACTGCCCCTCTCTGCGGGCTCACATGCAGCACACACGGGCCAAAGGATGCTCCATGGCCCGGGCGGCCCACCATGACCTCAGTCTCATCTCTGTGTCCGGGTAAGAAAGATCGACTAGTTCTCTTCGGACTTATTCAGGAACATATTTTGGCTTTAGATAGATAGATAGATAGATAGATAGATAGTACTTTGTTTGTATGTATCAATCTTCATCTCTTCCTCCTCCTCCTCCTCCTCCTCCTCCCCTGCAGTCTGGAGGACGGGGAGATCCACCCTGAGATCTGTCGGCTCTTCATCCAGCTGCAGTGCTGTCTGGAGATGTTCATAACAGAGATGCTGAAGTCCATGTGCCTGCTGGGGGTGCTGCAGCTGCACAGACAAAGTACCCAAAAGAAATCACAATATTAATTTGCCACACAATGTCAAGAAACTGAAACTTCCAGAGTAATTCAATTAATGTTACAGTACATTTAAAGCCAGTTTCAATACATCCAATAGTACATGCATCACACTGCAGGTCTGATGAAGTTAATCTGTATTTGTTTTCATTCAAAACTAATGTCACATGTTCCATGGAAGGGGAAAAGCTCTAATGAGATAACTTATATTTAGCCGTCCAACTTTCAGGGTCCTTGTACTGAGCCGTACTGCATGGCTTTCTGGGAAATAATTAATAGGTCTGCTATGACCAAATGTCTGCTGACCATTTAATCACACATTGAATTTATTAAAAGGCATTGATAAAATAGGTTTTGAATCTATAAATAAAGCCTGCTTGTGAAGAATGCATTTACCAAAATACACATTAGAATTTCACAAATAATCTTTTTCCTATGAACGGAAAGAAAAACACTAAAAACCTTAACATGTCAGAACCCATGTTATTGTTTATCTGACATGACCACTTAAATCCTGCAGTGTCATATCTTATTGCACTGACTCGTATATATTATATAGTATACTATATACTGTAGTATATTCATACCCTTTCCTGGCACTAGTTTCACAAAATGTCTTTGGTTTAAAAAAAAATGTTTAACAGCATTTTCAACTGCAATACAACTTTAAAAAACGGTCAAATGTATGTTGCCATAAAACGTATATTTATGTTCTCTCCCATAATAAGCTAAATCATATCTTAGAGATCATAGTTGATGTAACACATTGTTGAAACAGCAGAGGGCAGTAGAGAGCTCGGTCAACATACTTACATCATTATATTATTCAAACGAGGGAATTATATAAAAAGAAAGATTTATAAAATTCAACCTTGTTCATAATTTGATTGTGTGACATTTAGCGCTACACAATACTTCACTTTCTGAACCCTGTTTCTAAATGAGTTATAACTCCAGCACAATTTCCTGGACCCATTGCCTTAAATATGTGTTCTATCTTTGAGTTTTCTTATCGGCGATGCCTCATTGCTGCTGTCTGTGCTCTCACCTGAAGGAACGGAGTCGGAGCCGAGGCTGGACTTCAGGGTGGACGAAAGCTCGGACGCTCCCATCCTGGAGGAACGCTCCTCCTCCCCCATTGACTTCCCTCAGGAGCAGTGGCTGGTGGGAATGGATATTCAAAATATAGAGAGGTACACCACCTGCAACTGTGTTTTCCTACTGTTGTGAATTCAGAAAAAGATTCAAAAAATGAATCGCTATCTTCGTTTTCACAGAGATATGCGGGAGATGCGTAACCTACTCAGCAAACTCAGGGACACGATGCCACTGCCACTGAAAAACCAAGGTATGAAATGTTTGGTGCGGATGATATTCCTTACATTAGTGTCACACTATCTTGATAAGAGTTAAATGAGAAGATACTGATACAGTTTGTCTGTACGCTTAATATTAAAGATGAACCAATTAGCATTGGCAACTACTTAGCTTAAAGGGGACCTATCATGCAAAATGCACCTTTGTACGTCTTTTATACATGAATATGTGTCCCCGGTGTTCCAGGGAACTCACCAAGTCGTCAGAAAAACACAGACCCCCTCTTCTATTTCCTCCATACCCAATCTCTAAAAAAAGCGGCTGCAACGATCTGATACAGACTGATCGCAGATTTGAACACTTATATGACGTCACAGAAGTGGCGCTTACGCTATTGGGCCAACTCCGACCTAATTCAGGAGAGACAGCCCGGACATTGCCGNGCTGCAACGGATCTGATACAGACTGATCCAGATTTGAACACTTATATGACGTCACAGAAGTGGCGCTACGGCTATTGGGCCAACTCCACCAATCAGGAGGAGACAGCCCCGGACATTGCCGTTCGAAAGCACTGGAGACGCTGTAGTACATATTTCAGGCCACCAGATGGTGCTGTTCTCACTGAA
>NW_011345269.1:1140655-1151008 GCF_000735185.1 Notothenia coriiceps | reverse complement strand
CAAACACACCGCCCGGGCAACAAGGAGTGGCTTCGTAAGAAGCATTTCAAGGTCCTGGAGTGGCCTAGCCAGTCTCCAGATCTCAACCCCATAGAAAATCTTTGGAGGGAGTTGAAATTCTGTGTTGCCCAGCGACAGCCCCAAAACATCACTGCTCTAGAGGAGATCCGCATGGAAGAATGGGCCAAAATACCAGCAACAGTGTGTGAAAACCTTGTGAAGACTTACAGAAAACGTTTGACCTCTGTCATTGCCAACAAAGGGTTTATAACAAAGTATTGAGATGAACTTTTGTTATTGACCAAATACTTATTTTCCACCATAATTTGCAAATAAATTCTTTAAACATCAGACAGTGATTTTCTGGATTTTTTTTTTCTCATTTTGTCTCTCATAGTTGAGGTATACCTAGGAGGAAAATTACAGGCCTCTCTCATCTTTTTAAGTGGGAGAACTTGCACAATTGGTGGCTGACTCAATTTTATTTTTTTCCCCCACTGTATATATATATTTCCGCAGATGTTCTACTGTTCCATCTGGTTTTCTCCAGACAGCTGCGACCAAACGAGGTCATGACTATGAAATAGGCAGAGAATCCACCTGAAAACAATTCTGATCACGCATAAATCTAACCATTGTGTGTCCTTTTGTCCACACTAATTGAAAACAGTCCCAAACAGAACAAAAGTGTCTGTAAGCTAAGGTTAGGTAAAGGAGACGTGAGACTGCATCCAAGCAAAGATTTTTTACTGATCAAAATAAGCCTGTCAGTAAATGCTCAAACATACACATATACTCTTATCAACCTTTAAGCATAACATATGACTCAGAGAAAGTAATATTGACTATTTGAAATATCACACATTTTTCTCAAAATACAATTTATTTTGCATTCCTACTTCCATATATTGTGGTTGTGCGCGAACAGCTGAAATATGTTAATGTAAATCTGTGCATAATGCGTAACTGACCATTTTAATGGATTGAAGTAATTCATCAATTTAAAATACTAAAATGCACTATTACAAATGACGTGAGGAGCTATCCGTGACACTAATACATAATAATAACCTCCTTTCCTTATGTATAGGGTGACTGTAGCAACGGCAGAGGTGGCAAATATCTTTTCACTTTCACCCATCGTCTGTCAGCTGTTTTGCATCAGAATTGAATAAAGTCTCTTTCCCTCTTAGTGGTTTGTGTTACTGTTCAGCAATTATTTTGACATTAAAAAGTCAGCAGATGGCTGCCACCCAAACCATTCAGGGTCTCTTGCTGATGATAGCTCTGTCTCCCTCGTACATTTCCACGTTGGAAACAAATGAAACGGAAAACAGTTTTGTTCGTTAGTGCTGGGATTAGCTGTGCTTAACAACAATGTTTTAAAAAAAATTAAGTAAAGGGTCAATGCTCCCTAGCCTCCCTGTAATGGTATGTCTACAGTTGTAGCTTCAAAGATGGCCGACATTTGTATAGTGTGTGTGTGTGTGTGTGTGTGTGTGTGTGTGTGTGTGTGTGTGTGTGTGTGTGTGTGTGTGTGTGTGTGTGTGTGTGTCCACTTACGGAGAACGAGAACCCCATGGCGGAGTGACTGAGCGCGGTTGGGCTCCACAGTGACGTTCAGCATGGTGGGATTTCCTCCAACGATGCAGACTCGGTTTTCTTGCTCCGCCTCCCGGAACATTCGAAGCAGCTGATTGGCGATGACCCCGTTCAGCGTAGATATAACCACCATGGGGATCACAAAAGACAGGAACGCGTTGACCTGTTGGGAGGAGGGGCAGAACACTTGTGAAGGTCAGGTAAACACATAGGCTCGTGTGTCAGTTGTTCCCAACATGGTGGGTTGGCCCATCACAATGATAAGGTCCAAGTTAGTCATTTAGCAATATTGTTTAGTTTAGTTTAGTTGGTTTGTTTGTTGCATTATTAGGATACAAAGCACTAATAGGGAATACTGAAATTCTGTGCAAGAGAGAAATTAAGTCTTAAAGGCTTATTGAGAGTACCCCTTATTTTAACAAATACAGAACAATTATTATTACACACAAAACAACACATTTCAATACACACAAAACACAAAAGCAAACATAGGCAAGATCAAAACAAAATAAAAGAAAGCAAGAAGAAGAAAAAAGCTAGAATTAATAGATATTTACAACCAAGAAGGTAAAATAATATTTGGGTCCAAAAGCTGGCAAGGAGTATTTATGTGGCATAATCAGAGAAATAGATAATTGTGGACCTTAACATTTTTGAAATAACCAAAAAAACTAAGGTCAATGAAAATATTTTTTAGCATTGTTTTATATGGGTAAAATCTAAGAAATCGTGAAATGCGCACTTGAGATATTGCCTGAATTATGTATTTGAACATAAAAATGTGTACCTTATCAATGGACAGTGATACTCTTCTGAATCACAAGTAATTTGGTAAGATATGAAAAATATGTAGAAGCACAAATACAATTGTAGTAGGTGATAAAAGAAAAATAACACTTAAGAGTTAAATGAGAGAAAAGAGGGAGAAAGAATAAACCTTTTCTCCATATACTAAGCATCTTCCATACCCTTTCACCCAGTTTAATGTACATTTAATAATGCCCAATAATTAGTAATATGAGTGTATGTGTATTCTTAATTTAGTTTGATTCTACATCAAAAGTCGGTCTTTTGTCAGTTAATGAAGTTAGTTGGAATGAAAATTGTCATATCAAAACAAAATATTGCAAATTCTTTCTTGAAAACAAATCCTGGAGAATCCATTAGACCCAGTTGAGCAGACAGAGAGGGCTGAACAGGTGAAGTGTGTGACAGCATCATGAATCACTGACAAACAGAAAATCTTGACCACTTTTTTGCTTTTCAAACACTCTAATGCAGCTCTCCTTTGATCATTTTTGAAAACTCTACTCAATAACACTCAAAAACACTCAATGAAGTGCCAACCTAATCCAAAATTGATCCAAATGTTCTTTTAGAAAACAAAGAAGGGAGATTGAAGTGAGCAGTGGAAATTGTTGAGATATGAGAAATCTGTAATGACTGCTGGCTCCAGAGCAACTTTGTCACTGTGTGGAGTCACTATGAGAGGTTCTATTCTGCTTTTGGGGGATTTTTTCTAAAATCCCTGTGTTCCCTCCAGAGGGATTGTTCGCTCCTACACAGTTTTCTGTGCGCAATTTCATGTAAAGTCAATGCAATGACGCGGCCACACTTCATTTGCGAGAGCTACATTTTTTCATCTTTAGCGATAAATAATGTTGTTGGTATCTACATGGAGAAGAGCCCACCTCCTCGCTGGCACTTCTAGTTTCAGTGACGCTAGTAAGCACAAATGATGCCACAGTCAGCGCGAGTACGTGAGGTGAACTTTCGGTTTGCGTCCGGTGTGATAACACCTTACACAACAGAGCCGGCCAGCTAACCAATCAGAGCAGACTGGGCTCTGGTTTCAGACAGAGGGTGAAAATAGGTGCTGCAGCACAGGCAGTATGAGAAAAATAAAGATATTTTTGAACATTAAAGCATGGAAACATGTCACAGTAGAGGCACTGAATACAAATATGAGCCTTAAAATCAGGTTAATAGGGTCCCTTTAAGAGAGAAGACATNTCTTGGCGTGTAGACCACGCGCTTTATACATGAGATGTCGCACAGAGGTCACGAAGCTCGCCCGTTACAGGCCCCGACAGAGCAGGACTAACAACCTCACCGTGGCTTTCATCGGCACGCGTGAAGACACTGCAAGTATATCACAGTTTAGCCTAGTCAGACATAGTCTAGGCAACGTCGGGAAAACTCCTAAACCCATACCTCCTTTATCTCTCCAAACACAAAGACTGTGAACCACTCAAGGGAACCTGTGCCCTTTTATGAAGTAATATTCTGTCAGTCACGTACACACCGGTACTACCAGGGGAAATCCGATTGCATGCAACGGTGTACGATTAACCAGTGAGAACATTATAATCGCCAGTCTTTGACATAGTCATAGAAGAGTAAATTGAGAATGTCTACACAACTGTGCTTACAGTGCCGGCGATAGAGGGACGTGGTTTGTAAAAATATGGAACAACAAAGTCCACGGTTCGACCCTAGCACAGGGCACTCACACGACTCTCCAAGCTAGAAGGGCTAATAGAGACACTTTGGCGTTCTATCGCTAACGTAAAACTTAGAAAAAGACTAAGTGTTGTCACATCTTTGTGTCAACGTTGTCCCGCGCCACGAGCCGACATGTGGACAGAATATAAACTTATAGGGGTAAGGGTCGGTCGGTGCACGAGGACTCCCTTCTAGCTTACCCCGCGCCACTCCTGGCTCGCAAAGGGGTCCTAACCCTCCGCAAGGGCTCGAAGCGAGGTGGGACTTCGGTCCCGGAGGGCAGGCTGAGGCGCAAGTGAGTCCTGCTCGGTCTGGTCAGTCGTTACACGCGCGTAGCGAGGCTATTCTTTTTGAGTTCTATCCTTGTGTATAAATTCCGTTACCCAGGTCTTTAACACGACGCTAAATATTGAGTGAAACTTTGTCCCAAGGCTTCCCTGTCAAACACATCGCCGATTACATGTGTTGAGTAATACTTGTTCAACTTAAAATATTCTAGAAGTCAAAAATTAATAAAGGGCAAACTTATATATTACTACAATGCATACAACTGGTCTCCAGAGATTGACGGGAGACGAACAAAGTTGTTAGCGCACAATGTATGATACAGAGATCTATACTAAATCCGAACTAATACCCCTCTCTTGATAATATGCAAAATTACCGTTGATGTAAACTGGCAGAAAAATTCAACAAGTAACGTCAACTCACGACAATGTGTACACAAAAAAAAAAAAAAATTTGGTTTCTGTAAAGCACTTAGGACCACGGCCTTCTTCCCATACTTACGATGATGTCAATATCATATGAGATATTATATATGCTCCAGTCACGGTTATTCATATACGTGACGTCCTAAATTCACCAGGCGTGCTATTGTGTGATTGTAACCCAACGACTGTAACAATTCCAAAAACTCCAAAAGAACGGCAAGTATCTTTCTACATAAAACACTTAAGAATTACACACTAAAAGCCATTTACGCCAGATAGGTTCAGAGTCGAAAGAATAATATCTAAGTTTGATAACATAGTCTACGGAAAATTATTGTAAGTCACACGACGTAATTTACCAGTAGTCTGTAAAGCCAGTATCGTCTGAATAATAATAAGGGTCTTTCGACACACACGACAGTCATGTATCCTGGGACTTCGAAACGGCCCATATTATATGCCGCACCAGTAATTCGACCCAAGGGCAGGTCGACCTCCTGACTACCCCCGTTAATCCAACTTACCTTTCTGCGTTATCTTAATTTTAATTCGCTGCCCGCACACAAATCAACAAACAACACACATAACTTTTACCGAATTTCACATGAACATTGTAATTCAACTAATGAGACCTTGTCAAAGTCAAAGAACTGAACGACAACCGTAAATTAAACCGAAAGAAAAACGCCATGAAACAGACACGATCGACGTCGTGGAACACAGAAAGTCGTAGAGACAATACTTGTACAACAGTCGACCTCTTCCCGCCTGGCTAGAGTCCCACGAGGGCAGAGGTCTACGTCCCCTCCTCCTCCTCCATCCTCCTCCTCCTCCTACTCAACCTAAATATGTTGTTTAGTGATCAGGCCATAAGATAGAAAAAAAATAGGAGAAAAGACATTCGAGATTATTATTAACAAAAGAAAAGACATTATAATTAAGACCAAAAAAAAAAAAAACACAAAAAAAAAACACACCCACCAAAAAACAAACCAGCTTCCTTGATCAATAGAAAGAATGGGCCCTGTGTCACTACTCGACTGCCAGTACCACCACAACGGCGAAAGGCCCGGTACCTACGTAAAAAACCGAGGCACACACGACGAATACACTCGGGCGTCTCTCCCCGCACAGCACGCCTCAGAGGGGGTGCCTCATACTGACGAGGGTCTCCATGGTCGCGATCGGTCCCACAACTTACGCCAGACGTGTCGGACTCCTCTTTGGTTTGTAGGCTCATATGAGTTCTTCATTTTTTCATACACCAACGATCAACCCAAAAACTCGCGCAAAGCCGGCTTTAGCTAACCATAATGTAAACTAAACGTTACTTCATCGAGCATGAAAGGCAGTGATAAATTGAGCGAAATGAGGAATGGATAAAATGCATGATCTGTTTGGTATTTTGAAAAATAAAACTTATAAATATACCTTATATAGGTATAACCTTACAATATATTATTCAAATACAGCATGATCGGTCCACTTTAAAATAGCTTCTGGAAAAAGCTAGCTCTATCCAAAGGTAATCCACCTCTAATTATTTATAGTTTTTTCCCCCATAGACAAGGGAAATGTAAGAAGGACAAGTTGTGTTGTTAGTTCTTGGACAATATCTTGGCTGTCGTTTGTTCATCAGTTTAAGATTGGCTGATGTCTTTTACTTTAGGATGGAGTCAAGCTAGCTGTTTCCGGTTCTTATTCTAAGCTCATTGCTGCTGGTTACAAAAAGTTCCTCAAACAATTGTAATAAGTAAATCTGCAAACCCAAGAGGAATTAAATGGATAAAGAAGGAGAGAAAACTAGGTCAAAAATAAGAAAAGAAAACCGTCAAATAATAAGGATATATGTACATAACTTCTCCCAACTAATAGACATGTACAACATTTAGATATTAAAGGTTCAGAAGTAAAAAGGTCAAGAGCCAGGGACCCTGGACGTTGTCTCTTTGTTATCAGACTCCATCATGTCATCCTGACCCCCTTCATGTTTGTTTGTTCCAGACGACAGCAGCTTGTTGAATCTGACCCCAGACCCGCTGATCAGACAGAGGAAGAGACGCTTCCCTGGACTCTGCTGCATGGTGTCTGGCTGAGAGCCTGAAGGCAGCACGACTGTCATAGGAAAGGACTTTCACTTTACGTTATTGTGTGATGTCGATCACATTTATCTTTCTATTCAGTTACAGTATTTCCCCCAATATTATCTGAAATTGTAATCTTGTAGTACCTGTTATCTAATGATATGCCATTTGTCTTATTCATCTTGATGTTACCTTTTTTTTTTTGCCCGTTGGTCATTTGGTTCTGGAGTTCTGCGACTCACCTCGGTTCTGTATTTGGGCTTGTTTTATTTTTGTTATTTAAAATATATACCACATAGATTGTAGTTACACAATAGAGAGCTGCAGGAATAATACCTAAAAAACGGAAATAATGAAGCATTTTCGCCCTTCCTGTCCCCTCGTCTCGAAGTCAATGGATTTGTTTCGAATGTTTTTTCTTTACACCCTTAAATAAGGTCTTTCATTATGCTGAATACATTCTGTTCTGAAACATAATATACTTTAATCAATGCTCTAATCATGAATTTTGAATATTTGATCCGTCTTAAAAGAGGCGGTTGTGGCTACTAAACATTTGAGCATCATTTGGCTTTAGCTTAGTGAGGCACATTGAAGTCATGTGCTTCGTTTATTAGCTTAACGTTAGCTTTTTTCTCTTGTGTTTACACTTAAAACTGCTAAAAGTGGCATTCATTCTTGAAGATAATTTTGCTGAACAAAACTGCAAAGTATCATTACATTTGTGTGCACCTTTTTGGGGAACAATCCAAAATCCCAATTGGCCTTTTGACGAGGGAAACGGAAGAATGCTAACTTCCGGGTCAGCTTACAGAAATACGTCATGCCTGCAGAACTCTACATCCAGTGGGAAAAAGGGAACTTCTGAAGCCAAAGTGTTGCATTAGCCTGGCCAGCTAACATTCAGTATTCGATACATATAAAAAATGTTTTAGTACAAGCTAATTTGTTTAGCTGGGTCAGTAAGGAGGCTTTTTTCTTCAGGTGAGTTATCTTTGCATTTTCTTTCCTTTCGTACATTTGCTGCCATCCTTCCTCAATTTTCTTTGTGTGCCATTTTATATAATACAAAAATAAAAATGTACATATTCAGGCTATGCACTGGCCTTTTTTCTTTAGATTTTTTCGTGTCTCACTGCGCTTGTGTCACGCCTCCATGTTTGAATGTGTCGTGAGACGTTTTAGTCCCCACCACCTTCTTATGTATCCTCCTGAACTCCATCAGTAGAAGCTCCTGCGATTGAGAACACCTGTGTGGTGTGCCATTCATCCACAGTGTAATCATACATACACTTATAACGCTACTTTCATTATAAAATGTATAGCTACAGCTACAGAAAAAATAATGTGTTCAACGGTGCGTGTGTAATAAAGAAATGAAAAGTTAAGCTGCTACAAGGCTTTTAGGCCCTTCTGCTTTCTCCAAGATATATTTTGGGATAAACTGAGATACTCATCAACAACTGGCTAAATTACTAAGAAATGTCTGGGCACGCCCAACACGTCAAATACGGTCATTGGACGCTCATCGTACCCCTTAGGTGCTTGTTTCGCCCAGATGCATTGTTTCATCTATCATGAGAAATTATAATGGGATATCCAGAAGGCCGCTGTTCGTCTGTTTGTGTGAATCCAAAATCTAAAGCTGACTTACAGTATATCAGCCGTAAATATCTACTTAACCTACGTTCGTTACTTATGTTATCTAGTTAACGGTTACCTAGGTATGTTACTTAAGTTATCTAGTTAACGGTTTCCTAAGTATGTTACTTAAAGGGGACCTATCATGCAAAATACACTTTTGTACGTCTTTTATACATGAATGTGTCCCCGGTGTGTCAGGGAACTCACCAAGTGTCAGAAAACACAACCCTCTCTCTTTTCCTCCATACCCAAATCTCTAAAAACGGGGTGCAACCGGAATCTGTACAGACTGATCCAGATCTTGAAATGCTCTGACGTCAGGAACGAGGGAGCTCCGCTATATGGGCAACTCTCCACCTATCAGGGGGAGATGTAGGTAGTGGTTGTTGTGGTCGCTATGCTGGTACCGCACGTTTATCTGTCGCAAAGCGCGGAGACGTGCTCTGTGATCTCAAATATATACCTATCCAACGCCTGAGTACTGGGCACGCTGATGTGTACTGGCATGACCAACAACAAGATATAGCACCGCAGTACGAGAATGCTATGCATCAGACAGATAGAGGGATAGACACGCATGTCATAGATTATGAAGAGTTCTCGACGCCTGTGGTGTCTCTTATGTATCATCGCTCGCACATGTTCCACAGGTCTGAACCGCGTGCTCTTAAAGGTGCTAGCGTTATTCTCTGATCTCGTTGAGCCTGTGTGTTATTCTCGCGATCACTCTCGCTCTCTCCAGCTCTCGTGCAATACGCCTTGATTCAAGAGGTGTCATAGTCGGCACGTGGATATAGCTACGCGGAAACACAGGCTGGTTCTCATTCTCTCCATTCTATTCCTCTTTCCCGGAACGCGAGGATGCGGTAACATGCTTGTATTGGGCGTAGGATGTCTTGGCGGTACAAGAGTGTGAATACAGTCTCGCCTCGTTTTCAGTTATGTATTTATAATTTTAATGTTCTCAGTGACGTGTCTTCAATTTTAGTCTCCTTTTATTGTTCTCTCTGTCGTGGTGCTAATAACGATCATTCAGTTTACATTATTGATATGTGGACCACTGATGTAATCATTGTTTGCTATATGTGTCATTTATATTGTGGTTAGAATTGTCCTGCAGCTATCTCATGTTCCACTTAGAGTGGAACTGTCAGTGTGTGCTATTTCCGTAATTGGCGTGGTCGGAGCTGCTGTTCCCCAGGTTGGGTCGCGTCAGGCGATTTGGGCACTTTTAGGGTGAATACGATTTGTAATTATTTATTGTTATTGTTGATTGTATGCTTGGCAATAGTTGTTTAAATTGATGATATAGTATAGTATATCATTTTATTTTTGTCTATGATAATCTGTAAAAAATTAACATTCGACATATGACATAGGTCTGATGCTTGTAAGATCTTAGTATAGTTGTGTGATTCTGTGTGTGATGTTGCTGTGTGGTATATTGAGTGATGGAGTTTCGTATTCTATGCCTGTTTGTGAGTGTTGCTAGGTTAAGTGGGTATTTTGCAGAGTGAGTATTTATTTAATCAGATGGTATCAGGAAGTGTCATTGAATGGATATGGCAACTCAGCGCAGATTGGCAGGCACATTATGGATGACATCATATCTAACTGATTAGTATATGCAGCCAGGATCAAGTGTGTCTGTCCATTTATTGATAGTATTGATTTTATATGTGTCCATTTATTCTCTGTCTTCTCTGTCTGCTATGTCGACTCTTGTGTGCACAATCAGCTCTCATGTCGCAATCCGCTCAATATCTCTTCTCTCTTCTCTTGTCCTTCTCTGCATCTCTCCTACC
>NW_011345269.1:1137447-1140610 GCF_000735185.1 Notothenia coriiceps | reverse complement strand
GAGAAATCTGCTAATGAACTGCTGGCTTCCAGAGCAACTGCGGTCACTGCTGTGGAGTCACTATGAGAGGTTCTAATTCTGCCTTTTTGGCGGGGATTTTTCTAAAATCCCTGTGTTTCCCTCCAGCAGGGCATTGGGTTCGCCCTCCTACACATTTTTCTGTTGCGCCAATTTCATGCCTAAAGTCAATGCCAATGCACGCGGCCACACTTCATTGCGAGAGCTACATTTTTTCATCTTCTGGCGGTAAATAATGGTTGATTGGGTTATCTACCATGCGGGCAGGCAAGAGCCCCACCTCCTCGCTGGCACTTCTAGTTTCCCAAGCTGACGCTAGTAAGCACAAATGATGGCACAGCTCAGCGCCGGAGTACGGTGGAGGGTGAACTTTCGCCGGTTTTTGCGTCCGGGTGTGATAACACCTTACACAACAGCAGCCCGGCCAGTAACCAATCAGTCAGCAGGACTGGGCTCTGGTTTCGAGGACAGAGGGGTGAAGTATAGGGTGCCTGCCAGCCACAGGCAGTATGAGAAAAATAAAGATATTTTTGAACATTAAAGCATGGAAACATGTCACAGTAGAGGCACTGAATACAAATATGAGCCTTAAAATCAGGTTAATAGGGTCCCTTTAAGAGAGAAGACATTAATGGATGTGTGAGATCTTAATTTGTATAGATACTTGCTCAATTAATGTAACATACATATTTTTTCTTGGTTCTTCCCAACAGTTTTCCCTCTCCACTTTCTACTCACATACACACACAGAGATCCAGTACTGTTGTTTTTACAAGGGATAATCAGAATGAAAAATGTTAATGGATTTAATGAACAGGCTGGCTGACTTCTGACAGCCCCCTGCCTCCTCCACATTGTTCACTGATTTAAGAAGAAAGGGAGAGCAGGAGAAAAGCAGCAAGGCTCCACAGTGAGACATAACCTCTGTGTTTGTGGAAAGAAAAGTAAGATAATCTTCCAAAAGAACTGCCAAAGCTTAAGTCGATAATTGGGACTGAAGACGAGGAAAGCGAGACAAGATTGATTTGAGGTGAGAGTTGTAAAACGACATTTTTTAACTTTGATACGGTTTAAAGTGTTGACATTTTCATGCATACAGAAGAAAAATAAGGAGAAATGTTATAAAGAATGTTCCAGTTCTAAATCGAGACTTTAATGTCAACTGATATATAACTCTTATCGTCTGCTGAGAACCAATTTGTCTAAATCCCCTCCTTGTCACTAGAGATTTACGACTAACTCTTGCATCACTTGTTTCTTTTTTGGCATGTGATTGAAAGTAGCTGGCAGCTCCCCGACCTGATAAGAAATCCAAGATATTTTAAATTAAGGACATTTTGTTTTTCTCTTTCGCAGCTTGACTTTTAAAAAAGGTAAACAGAAACCCGACCAGCTATGTTTGAAGATTTGTAGGAGCCGAGCAATGCACGCTGGGAGCAATGTTTGTGGAGTTAAAAGTGTGTCAAAAATGTATATATGTATTCAACTTTTGCAGGGATATAACATAAAGTAGACTGAATTTAGTTCTAGAGGAAAGGCACAACCCAGGCCAAAAACGCTGAAAAATGTGTCAAAAAATCCTTAATCAACAGGAGGAGGAAACCGGGAGAGGGCTATGAAATCGAGAGAGTTGACAAGTATGACTCTGACATGTCTCCTTGCTTTAATGTTCAAAAAGCTCTTTATTTTTCTCATACTGCCTGTGCTGCAGCACCTCTTTTCACACTCTGTCTGAAACCAGAGCTCAGTCTGCTCTAATTGGTTAGCTGGCTGGCTCTGTTTTGATTGGTCAAGCACTTAAAGATTTCCCACCCCTTAGCACATACAATGTGTTGGAGCACTAGCAATATAAGTGTGAGTGTTACATAGTGATGCCGACTCTCTGGACACTTTCAAACAAAAACTCAAACACCATCTGTTCACTCAGGCCTTCGGCCACAGCTAAAATGCAGCACCCAGCAACCTGTCTTTCAACCTGTGTGTCTGTGTGATTATTTGTTTAGTTTAGTTTAGTTATTTTATCTCCAATTGTAAAGCGTCCTTGGGTTTCTTGAAAGGCCCTATAAAAATCGGAATTATGATTATTAATGAAGCTCAGCGCAAGTTCAACCAGGAAGACCGTCTTTACATTAGAGACAGAGAGAAAAATAATTAGTCTTTGCTAATTAATTATTATTATTACTATTTCTATGTTACTACTCTCTCTCCACTCAATAAGTGATCACGTCACTCCCCAGCTTAACCAATCACTTTGCTCTATTCTCACAAGCCTATCATAGCGCTCTGCTAAACCTTTTAAATCTGCTCTCCCCCCTCCGACAGCTGTCATTTCAGGTGACTCTACGCAACCCTCCTCCACCCCTTTTCACCTGCTGTCCCTTTGAATCCAGGGTCAAGCTAAGCCACTCCTCTTCAGACCGACCCACCTATCCATTCACCACCACCAGTATCTAGACCCCGGGGGATTTAATCGGATCGGTTCTCCCCTCCCGAATGATACTCCCGCACAACGGGACCTAATTGCCAAAACTCCGTTACATTCATTTGTGTATTCCTGGCAATAAATATGTATTCATACATCAAAACCATCTCTCCTGATTGAACACCTGCTGCCCTACCTGACCGGACTCAACGCTGTGTGTGTCCGTCAGGAACAAGCTGGTTACAAACATTCCAGCATAAGCATCCATCTGAGAAACTGCGATGTTAACAGAGCGCCGTCCCATGATAATGCCTGCCATATTGTTTCTTAAACTGGCCGGTGTAGGTATCATTACTGGCTGGCGCGCATATGGGGACCAAAAGAGCAGTGTCATTGAGCGTGCGGATTAGATCGCAGCCTACGTTATCAAAAAATTAACAGTAAACAAAAGAAAGAAAAATACAATTAAAATCCTAATTGTTATGAAAATACGTTTTATAGATGTTACAACCCTTATAGTCATTCCGACCACCCCGGTAGCAGTGTGCACTTGAGATTGCGTTAGTATTGAACACACCTCAATATGTATAATACATTAACCAGTGCTTTACTTGTGAACCTCCTCATGACACCAAGAACAACGGCAGGACTGTAATTTGCCCGTGTTCAGTCGATACCTGAGTGAACGCTATACAACAGAGCACACACCAGACCAATCAGAGA
>NW_011345269.1:1130381-1137402 GCF_000735185.1 Notothenia coriiceps | reverse complement strand
CGCCTAGCGGGTCTCCGCGCCCAGGATGCATTGGTTTCATCTATCAGAGGATTTATAATGGGATATCCAGAAGGCCGCTGTTCGGTCTGTTTGTGTGAATCCAAAATCTAAAGCTGACTTACAGGTATATCAGCCGTAAATATCTACTGGTAACCTAACGGTTCCGTCTACTTATGGTGTCATCTAGGTTAGACGGTTACTAGGTATGTACTTAAGTTAATTCTAGTTAACGGTGTTCCTAAGTATGTTACTTAAAGGGGCCTATCCAATTGCAAAATACACTTTTGTACGTTTCCCGGTTGTAGCGAATGAATGTGTCCCGGGTGTTGCGAGGACTCACCAAGTGTCGAGAAAAACATCAACCCTCTCTCTTTGTGCCTCCCCATACCCAAATCTCTTAAAAACGGGGGCTGCAACGGAATCCTGATACAGCTGTGAGCAGATTTGAAAACTCTGCGTCAGGGAACGACAGGAGCTCCCCTATCATGCCAACTCTCACACCTATCAGGGCGGAATGGTGGGTTGGGGCACGGCCGGCCATTGCGCTGGAGACGCTGTAGTCACATATGCCAGGGTAAGTGGCGCTGTAGGTCTGCGCACCAAAAACAGGAAGAAGGACTTCCCCCTCGCATGGTTGCCCTTCTGTTTATTCTCCGCTGTGGCTCTTTTTCTCCCTCCCCGAGGCAAGCGTTTGCGCCTCCTGCTGCTGTAATTCAATGCAATCTCTCCCCGACGAAGCAAGCTGTAATTCTCTCCGGTTAGTCCACCAGCAGATGACTAACACCCACCTCTTCCAAGGAACGAGGGGACCGTGCGGCAGAGTTTCAGTTAGATTTTTTTCCGCCGGTCAACATGTCCGTTAAAGTTTAAATCTTCCGGACAAAATTAGAAAAGTGCCGGTCAAAGGTCTTCTTTGTTATTTATTGAGCTTTAAAACAAATGAATAATGACTATATAATCATATAAGATAAAACACGGAGGACGGAGATCTTTTTTTTCCCCCTCTTCTGACAGCCCAGCAGCTGATCTCAAAGCAGGCTCCCCTCTCCTGAAGGGGGGCGTGGTCAGCTGCAGCTCATTTGCATTAAAGCTACGTCACAGAATCAGCCCCTGCAAAAACAGGGCTGGAAAGAGCAAATAGAGCGAAATGAGGCATGGCTAAAATGCAGGATCTGTTTGGTTTTTTGAAAAAAAACTATATTTATATACTTTATATAGGTATGGCCCTACAATATATTGTTCAAATATAGCATGATAGGTCCACTTTAAGGTAGCTACTTAACCTTTGTTTATCTAGTACCTAAACAAATAGTTTTGTTGCCTAAACCTAAAAAAGGACTAATGTATTTACTGCCCTGCACGTTAAGGCCCTGACACACCAGGCCGAAATCGGCCGTTTTCGTTAGTCGGACGACGAAGCGTGCCCTGTCGCCCAAACTCAATTTGGTGTATCCCGCACCGTCGGCCGTGACACACCTTATTTGGCCTTTCATGGCCGATGCATGGCCGATTCAACATGAATCGGCCATGCATCGGGTCGGGCAGTCGGGCCAAATAAATCACTCTGATTGGCTGTTCAACTAGCGAATCAGTGCATGAGAAGCGAAACGGAAGTGAGGGACGTAAACAAACGCTTTAAGAAGGCACGAAGAATGTCTTCCGCAAGCAACACTCCAATGGCTGATAGCTCCAGTACCGCACGAGACATGTTTTCGATTGACGAGAGTGAAAATGGAACGCACACGCTATTTGTTGTTTGTTTATACCACGGAGCCTGTTCTTCCTTTTCTGTCTTCCGGTTGTTCCAAGTTTTTTCAAATTCCTGCATTTTTTTTCAAAGTATATGTTTCTAATATTAATATTTGAGCTATATTTAATTTATGTATTTGTGGAGCATTGAGCAATCTGGATGGTGTGATTTGCCAGATTGTAAAAAAGAATCTGAAAGTGTTGAAAGAAAATATATTTGTCTCGGTATCGTTATCTGTCAAGTCTCAAACAAAGAACATCTGGTTTACGTCTCTGCAGCCGGGAAACTCCAGAGCTCTTCCCATCTCGTAAAAATAAAGGACAAGATGGTTGTGTAAGAACTTCATGTTTGGATATTAGTATTTCTTATTTTCAGATGTTTTTGAAAACAGATTGGGAAATCACAGAGGGGGTTTTACCTTTCTGCAACAAACCCAAACTCAGATTGAGTTCTGCCTGCAGTGCCGAGTGGACTCAGTGAGAGGACTCATAACTGCGTGAATATTAACGTAATAAAACTTCATGCCTTAATATCAAGAGGACTTCAGTGTACGTGGTAAGTCAGATTTTACTTATTATCTGGACACAACCCTATTGTACTTGCTTTCTTTTGTTGTATTTTTTTAAATTATTAAATAGATTTTAATGCATTATGTAAAACACTATTCCAGGCATTAGGGAGCAAAATAACTGAAGTTTTAATTTTGCATACCAAATATGGTCATAATGTCAACAATAAAGTCAGTATTAATGCAAGGAATATGAAAAGCTTAATCAGAAGAGGAAGATTATATTTGCATTTGGAGGATGAAGTTGAATTACACCAAGAACATTTTAATATGAAGAATTAATTTAACATTTCAACATTAAACTCGTTATCTTGAGAATACATATTACGGCTAGAATTTTGGCATTATTCTGGAGATGCAAATTACAATAAGTCTTCCTCCTTTTTTCTCTTTTGCCTGGTTCCAAACTCTTCTGTATCTTTTCACTTTATGAATTAAATGTGTTTTTTTTTAAATAGAGTTTATTGAAACATTTGTAAATGCAAAGACGGATAGCAAATCCTGGAGGACGCACTGCATAAGTGCTGCAGCATTTTAACTTGCCTGAGTAGAGTCAAGCAGATTTAAGTTAGAGCAGTTTTCCGCTTAATGAATCCTAGCTCCAGTCACCATGTGAACATGTTGAGAACACTTTATTAGGAAGTTCCTCTATGGAAATTACATTGCGTTATAGGCTACTTGTTAGACGCTTTTATCCAAAGTGACTTACATACTCAATACTGTGGACAATCCCCACAGGACGATTTCAACAGCACTTTGTTTTTATAGGTTATTGCGGTTTACATGTTTAGTTTGAAATCAACCTTCTCAGAGTAAGATATTTTAGGACCAACCTGTTGTCAGAAAACAGTTAGCCTAGCTTAGCAGGATGTAATAGCCTTGCTTTGTCCAAATTGAAAAAATTTCTTCCAACACCTTTTAACACACAGACAGTACTGTATGATGCATCTGATGATGATTCTGGATATTATTCTCAGAGAAAGTGCAGTCCCCCCCCCATCCCCTCATGGCGTCTTCCCGTGGGTTATTGGTGCTGCTACTGCTGCTGCTCGGCTGGACCTCAGCCGGCCTCGCCTGTTTCTGTGACCGCTACCCCTGGGGGTCCTGGTCCTCCTGCACCAGGACCTGCAACCACGGCACACAGTACAGATCCAGGTGAGACACAAAAGTACATTGACCCAAATACTGTACTGTTGGGAAAATACTGAATGTACTCTTCCAATATCAGATAACATGATAACAAAGGTATCCCAACTGTAGCTGTGTACATGACAGGATGTGTGATTACCTAGAAGAGCATCAGGACTGTTTGAGGCATATGATAGCTATGTGATTAACATGATGATTCAGCCTCTATGGAGAGAGACATATGACAAGCATGATCATTTCTGACGTGGAGCTAATCTGAAGTAAACATTGAATACTGCTTTCTATTCCTCCATCTTGGGACTGTGTAACTCCCTCTCTCTAAAAATCTGAATTTTGAGAAAAAGTCAGCATTTTGACAAAAAGTCAGAAGTTTGACAAAAAGTCAGAAGTTTGACAAAAAGTCAGAAGTTTGACAAAAAACTCAGTATTTTGTTCATGACAGGATGTATGCTTACCTATAGAACCGGTATTCCTCCATCTTGTGACTGTGTAACTCCCTCTCTTGGATATCAGCATGTGAAGGACACTGTTCAGGAACTAGCTGATGCTCTGTATGTGACGACTACTTCCATTCTTGAGAGGATCATAAATACATGGATCCTGANCTGTCCAAATCCTCCGAAAGATCAGAAATCCTGTGTGCAACTGTGTTTCTTGTCAGGCTGATATTTTCAAAAGCTTGACGCTTTTCAGGGCACACAATCTCTGCAGCTGTCAGCATGCATGTCTTCACAAATTCACCCTCGCTAAATGGTTTTGAAGCCACTGCAATTTCATTAGCAATAAGGTAGCTGGCTTTCACTGCAGCATCGCCGATTTCTCGGCTATGAGTAAACACAGACTGCTGTTTTTTCAGACCCGCCAGCAATTCCTTCACCTTTTCGCTTCTCTGTTTTCCTTTCAAGTTATCATATTTGTCGGCATGTTGAGTCTCATAGTGGCGACGAAGGTTATATTCTTTCAGCACTGAAACGTGCTGCGAACAAACCAAACACACGGGTTTCCCATTCACTTCCGTGAATAAATAGGAGGATGACCATTTTTCTTGGAAAACTCTGCACTCTGTCCACTTTTCTCTTTTTTGATAGCGACATTTTGGGGAGTGAGGAAGCCAAGCACGATAGACTGTAAACACAGGATTACTTCCTCAGCCCCGTTATACATAGTTTGCTCGCTTCACATAATTGCTATTGCGACACCCAGTGGACACATTTAGAACAGCAGTTTCTTTCATTGAAAAATTGCAGCTCTTTTTATTTTTTATACTTTCCAAAATCATCTCGCGGGCCGGATTAAACTTGTTCACGGGCCTGATCCGGCCCGCGGGCCGTACGTTTGACACCCCTTTAGATTCTAAAGTAACAGACAGAGAATCAGCACTTTGGAAACAGGGCTGAAACAGAGGGGATTATGGGTAATGCTGCAATGACCTGTTTGGTGTTTCGAGCCAAACACTTCAGAGACATGTTTGTATATATCTGAGACCTTTAATAAAGTAGTGAAAAACAGTATAATATGGGGACCTTTAAAGTTTTAACCAATGAGTAAGTAATCGATAAGGTCTAACGGCTGTTTCTTGGTTTTTGCATATCTTAGGTACTTAAATAAACCATGAAACCTACAGTATGAGCTTCATATCAAAATTCACAGAAAAGTCTCAACCCTTTCTTTAATGATACACCCGTTTGTCCTCAAGCACCATGTAAAGACATTATTTTGCCGCCAAAAGCTAAAACAAATGTTCAATTTTAATTTCATTGTCATTTATTCAATACCTTTTTTTAAACAACGGCAACCTTTCATTATGTGGACAAGATATGTTGGTGCTTGAAATGGGCTAACCAAAGTCTTAGCTTCACAAAAGTAGTTTCACATACCTATACAATATACAGGAATGATTCCTTAATCCAGAATTGAGTTAGCATTTTAGCCCTTTTGGTTCCCTCGTCTCAAAATCAATGTGTTTTTAATGTTTTTGGTTCTTGCCTGTTTCTGGGCGCAGGGCGAGCAGTCGGACCACGTCCCAAACTCCGTCAGCAGGCAGTTGATCGGACAGCTCTGCTCGTTACAAGCTCTCTTGTCTTGTTTCTCACACAGCTGACGGCAGCTATTCTTCCAGTAATAATCATCGTTATAATTAATGTTCCTGTCAAACATAAAAAGAAAAAAGAAACATAAAAAAATATGTTTTACATGCAGCAGATGTTGGCATCATACAGTATGAACCAGGCATTTGCATTTCACAATCCTAACTGAAATCAGCAGAGGAAAGAAAGAATTTTTTTTTCACATTACAGTATTTCACAATTTTCCTGGCTCAATTTTCGGTTTCAATTTGCTAAATTGTTGATAACACGCTTTGCTCCTAATTCTGGCCTCAGAAGCCATTCTGTGTTCAGATCCTTCATAGAGTGAACGTAGTAATACACACTACAAGTAGACATGCATAGGCTACACCCTTACTGATGAAAGCTGATGTTAAGTAAAATCATCCAAATGCACTTAAAGTATCTAAAGTAAAAGTATTGATTGTGCAAAACAAAAACGTCCCTTTTAGTGTATTACTATTATATATGAGGTTTTTGGATACAACTGCATTTGAAAGACGCTCAAGGTTACGCCCATTTGAACTCCTTCCTATGAAAAGCCTTAGGATTGAGTCCTAAAAAACGGAAATTTGTTAGCATTTTACCACTTCTAGTGCCCTCGTCTCGAAGACAAAAAAATTGTAATCTTGTTTTTGATGAGATGCCTGAAATAACATATTTTCATGAGTTTATAAGAATAACAGCCATTTCCAGATTTATGATGATGCAATATCAGCCGATCCTAGAGGCTTTTAATTAGTTATTTTACCTCAGGGGAAATGTATCAACACATAATGAAGCATTTCGTCCTTTAGTTTATCAAAAACATCTGTTAATACATTGTGTTTACTGGACAGGAAGAGGATACAAAGACTGTAATCTGAAAAGCTGTCAGATATATGTTGGACAGTCTCTTAGATGCAGTAGAATAAAAGAATAGTTGCTAAAGTAAAAAACAAAAACCTCAATTGTGTACTTCACTACATGTTATATCACTCGTCACCGGCTTGAGCTTCAATCTCAGGATCCATGTATTTATGATCCNGGCGTATCAACAAAAAGCCATACAACAACATTAAGTCATATACTGGGAATATGTTAAAATGACAAATTAGTTATTTGAGAAGAGTTTTTGTATTTTGTTCATTCCCAGTATATGACTTAATGTTGTTGTATGGCTTTTTGTTGATACGCCAAGTCTAAATGTGCTTGTACTGTTATTGCACTAAAGTTCACTAAACTTAAACAAAGAAAACAATCTGAAGTTGTCGTCATTTTTTTGTTATTATGCTATGATTTTACCGCTCCGGCCCACTTGGGAATAGATTTTCCTCCATGTGGCCCCTGAGCTAAAATGAGTTTGACACCCCTGCTTTAGATGAAAATAAGGAGCCCCTCCCCACGCCCATCTGAGAGATATTTGGTTAAAAAGAACAATGCTGTTCTAGGAGGAGATTCAGGTGATAA
>NW_011345269.1:1105294-1130342 GCF_000735185.1 Notothenia coriiceps | reverse complement strand
GTCAGAAAACACAACCCTCTCTCTTTTCCTCCATACCCAAATCTCTTAAAAAGGGGCTGCAACGGATCTGATACAGACTGATCCAGATTTGAACACTTCTATACGTCACAGAAGTGGCGTTACGGCTATTGGGCCAACTCCACCAATCAGGAGGAGACAGCCACGGACATTGCCGTTCGAAAGCGCTGGAGAAGCTGTAGTACATATGCCAGGCCTGTAGATGGTGCTGTTCTCACAGAATCAGCCCATGCAAAGACAGTGTTAAATTGAGTGAAATGAGGAATGGCTAAAATGCATGATCTGTTTGGTATTTTGAAAAATAAAAAGTCCAAATATGCCTTATATAGGTATGGTCCTACACTATATTATTCAAATATAGTATGATAGGTCCACTTTAAATAAATACTTGTTCCTATATATTCTTGTCCTTCCCACGCTTTGTGTTATGGCCAAGAGCCAGGCCATGACATGTCGTAAAGCCAAACATGGTGTTAGAAAACACTGATGATAAAGCAAAATTCTCATGCAGGACGGTTTTCACTAAGCGTAGCAGAAGTTATGGTTTCCCGGCCATTGAAGAGCTTACAAAGATTGTGCTTTATTGGAAGTGTTTTCAAACTTAATATTTATCTAGCTTCTTGTTACGGCAGTTTTCATAAAAATCCAAACTCTTTTTAAGTTATGTGGTCTGACAACACGTCTTACGGACCAGTTTTAATTTAATCACAGTGCTAAAACTCTGGATAATGTTTCAGATGAACATAAGAAAGACAATAAATTCAGTAATTTTGTCTATAAGTGACATGTTGAGTTGAACTCTTGCTACATTTTTAGTTGCAAAAACTTCAAATAAATAATAATCATGATAAACATGGATTAAGATTCAGAAATATGTTTGTATCTAACACATACAATCTTTTATTATTATTATATTATATTAGACTGACGCATTGCAAGAAACACGGGAATCTCTCTTTCTTTAAGCTTCTTTGTGAGAACCCTGCATTAAAAGCAGGGCCGGCCCTGATTAAAAGCATTGGTTCAGGAAGTTTTGTTTCTACATTTGCATGACTCTGGGATATCTAAAAGAGTAATCTACTGTACCATCTGAGCAGCGTAGGTCAGCAGGTAGGGGAGGCTCCCAGATGAGGCTGTCGCTGCATTTGTAAAAGCCCGATGGCATCGGTCTCAGGCTCGACTCGTCACAGTTCAGTCCCACTGATTCCCCCACTCTGTACTGCTCTTTGGTGGGGAACAGCGTCATGCCTTCAGGGGTCTCAGGAGGAAGGCACAGTTTCCCTGAGAATCACGGTTTTTAAATCAATGTGACAAACTGGAGCAGAAATATTACAGTCCTCGCGTGTATCGAGAATGACCTGTCAGGAATGTGTGGATGTATGATTACCAATTTACAACGTTTCATGTGAGAAGGCAAACTTACTGATGCATCTTCCTTTTGGTTGTTGCCACGTGCCATCAGGAAGACAGTTGATGAACTGAAAGCCCTCCAGTTCAAAGCCAGTGAAGCACTGGAACTCCTCATCCTCACCAAAGTCATAATACTGTTTCGCTTTCTGTCAGAGGAGGCAGTTATTTGTATTAAGTTACATGGTTAGCCACCAATATAGGAGCTTTGATCTGAGCAGCTGCTGCAATGTGCGTTAGATGTCACAATGCTGACACTTTCTAGGACTAAATTAGTGGAAAGTGTAGTGTAAGTGTTACCCTGAGGAAGCTGTTGGTGGGCCTCTTTGGCCTCAGACAGCCCTCCACACCAGGTGGCAGCGTGTCCTTCCAGCCTATAGTGAAGTCGTCATCATTGTCACACGTGACCTGTCTGGACACAAAAACATGGAACATACAATAAATCCTAAATGATACACTTATGTAAAAGAGAAAATACAAGCTTGACTACAACCTAATTGTGTTAATGTAAGTTGAAATGTCTGCAGCAACATATATGGTGTATAAATCAGCATTCAAAGTGTGCTTACAAGATTGTGTAGAGAAACAATCTTAACAACATCAAAAAGATCTTACTTTCACATTTGATTTCAATCAGTGAGATTTGATGGTGATTTATATATTTTTAGTTATTCACATAATAGGAATTCTGGATGCATAAAGGGGTCATTGGGGGGAAATGTTTTATTTAAATGGTTATTTAGGTAGTCAACTAAAAGACACCTAAAGCACCAGAGACATACATTTTGGTTAAAATTTGGAATATAATAATCTTCTTGAGTTTTTAACTACTGGGGTCAAATTGAGATCACCATGCCATGTTTAGTTAACTTTACTCCATGTGATCTGATGCTAGCTGTCTAACTTTCCTTGACTTTTCAATAATGTCTCAACACATTCAAAGCAAACTGTTTTTCCTACTTTTCAAAGATGGAGATGTGACACGGGTCCTCGTGTTTGTCAGGGCCCTTGCAGGGTTGGCCTCCTCTGAGGGGGGCGGGGTTATCGCACCGTCTCGTCCGATGTCTTTTCATCATCGCTCCACAACGACTCCACGGCCCCCAGCAGCTCCAGTAACCATCCACCACCTCTGTGGAGAAAATCAATCCGTACCAAAACATAACCAAACCTAGTTTAAATGGAACTGTGTTTTAGCTTAAACTTCTAAAGTACTACCCTACAGACTGCAGTGTTCTTCACATGATCTGACACATAAGATCAAACTCATGAATTTGCAAGTCAGGGAGGTAAACACATAAATTTATACTATGAGAGAGATAAAACAAAGGCTGTTTGTTGTTCATAATTAAATGAAAAAAGATCACTTTCAAATTCTGGACCATTTGGATTAATTGTGATGGTATGGAGTTGTGTTATGCTTGCAACTGCAACATTAAACTGTGATTTTCTTACAACACTAATTGAAGCCCTTGACTTTCATCCTAATAACCACACTTTCTGAGGCTCATGGTTATTCTCACCGTACCAAAGCGAAGGGAAAGACAGCATTTCCTAGAAACAATGTTTACCTTATTCAAATTCAAGATCATGAAAAGAAAATGTTGAACAATACTTTGTTGTCTTCTATTTTCTTGTTCATCCGGACGTTGTGTCCTGCTGTACCTGAAGTAATGTCCGGAGCTCGTTTTTCACAGTTTGTGCCAAAAGTGCCGGTTTGGCAAACACACTTGCACTCTGTCCCGGAGAGAACCGCCCTGCCGTTGTTGGGGCACGGAGAGCACTTGCAGGTATCAAACTCGTCCATGTACTGCAACAGGGCCTTCCTCAGGTTTCTCCTCTTCGTGGCGGCACAAGGGATCCCCCGAACCAGATCTATGATGGGAAGCACCTGGACAGATACAGACAGACAACTCAGAGTCTATGCATTACATTAATGCACACAATGTACAACAATATCTGTTTTCTTTTCTTTGTATTACTGCCGATTTTGATTCCATAGTTTATTCCATCTTATTCCATTCCATTGCAATGTAATTATATATTTTACTCTATTTTGTATATTTTTCTAGTTCTCTACCTGTGTTTTGAATTCTTGTTTTACTTTTATGTATGCACAACGAAACCAAGTCAAATTCTTCGTACGTGTAAACTTGGTAATAAACCTGTTTCTGATTCTGAGACAAGAAGGCAACATCAGCTTTTTGTAGAATTGAGTTGTTTTGTCATTTTGAATTTCAGTGGTATTTGATTACTTTGTATTCAACCACAGCAGGGTTGTCCAGAACAGACTTTGCCCAGTTCTTAAAGACCGTTGAGTCCGGGGCGGGGCGCTCCCTCTCCCAGGCCAGAGCCGCGGCCTCTCCAGCTCGACCTCCTTTCGCCATGGAGAAAGACTTCTCTGCTGCCTTAATGTACGAACCTAGACCAAAAGGAACACGGTGAAGGTCAGATCAGAACGCAATGAAAAGCAGAGTTAGGAATCAAGAAAGTGCTTTACAAGATGAAAGCCATTAAGAGCATTAAGATAATAAAACTTGAGGAACATGAATAAAAGTTACAGTTCAGTGTGAGATACGAGTATATCTAATATGTATAAATGACCCAATATGTATATATGTTCACTTTAATTAATCTCTTATTTCATTTTTTTTTTAATCATTTTTATTTTTATCTTTGATTTGATTTGATCTTAAATTGTATTAATCTGTGTGAATATGTGCTGTCCTGTTTTTCCTTCTTACCCTGTTGCTGTTAAACTACTGAATTTCCCCACGGGGATTAATAAAGGTCCATCTTATCTTATCCATTAAAAGAAGCGGCAAAAAGAAAAGTGTTCAGCCTGGATTTCAAAGCAGTCAGAGTTGCAGCGGACCTGCATGTTTCTGGGAGTTTGTCCCAGATATGTGGAGCATAATAACTGAACGCTGCTTCTCCATGTTTCGTTCTGGTTCTAGAAAGTGGGCTGTCTGTCAGTATGAGTAACACACCTTGATATTTCTCCGTCATCCTGTCGTCGGAGCACCGGGTTACACTGCTGTGTTCTGAGTAGAGGATGATGGTCCAGGTGGACTCTCGGCCCAGACAGCTTTTGATGTGCTCTTCTGTTTCACCTGGAGATGATGAGCAACATGACGCAGAAACAAAGAAATCAAAACACTGTAGCACTGTAAGCCTAGTCTTTTACATTTAGATATTAAAGGTTGGCAACTTTTTTCTCAGTTCTTTTTATAGCTTCATGAGATATGACTTTTATATTTTGTACACAATGGTAGTGAGTATTGGTACAGTTATTCAACTAAAAGTACATTGCAAGGCCAATTTTAGTAATAAAAAAATTATGTATTCTCTTTTCACTTCATTTCTCCTTTGATGGAAATTCAAAACAAATGTAAAATCAATCTTAAAACTTTTTCCATCGTATCTGTGTATTTGGAAGTTAACATACATTTCTTACATGGAAATCCTTTCAATTGGGGTTACATTTAACTGGCCTTTTTGAAAATGTGTTAATACATACAGTATTTGACATGCAGTAACACCACATCAGTTAGATATCAAGTTGGAAAATAAAGTATGTATACCTTCCAAGCAGCATCAGAAACAGTCTGGACTTTAGCCCAGGGTGTAATTCCGGATTTTGACCACCTAGTTGTGCTATAATACCTGAAGTGGTGATCTCCTCTCGGCTGTACTGGTACAACAGGTCATATTGGCCTCCCAGTTTCCCTGAGCTGTAGTAGTGTGTGCCGAAACGCTGGAAGATGTCCCTGTAGAGAGCGTAACTGTAGTCCAGAGGAAGAGCGTGGAGGAACTGGAGGAAAGGCAGGGACAGGACGAGGTCCCCCGGGTCCCTCACCTTAAACGTGGATACAGGAAGAACCTGGTGCACTCTGTAAAACTTGGAGTCCTACGGAAGGAAATATAGGACAGAAAAATGGAAAAATGGAAATGCATGTGTAGAGATTCGTATATATATATGTGTGTTGTTGTGTGTGTGTATACATGTTTGCACGTATGTACATTGTGGGGACCATGAGACCGTGTGATCTAAGGACACTTTTTGAAAAACGGGGACATTTTCACCGAGGATCACTTTTTTTATTTCTAGGATGGTGTTAAGGGATGAGTTAATGCATCACATTCATAAAGCTTCTCACAATTATATTGCTAAAATGTGTTTGTTGTTGTTTGAGTCACTCACCGTTGTCTTTGAAGCTTCAAAAGCTTCCTTGTTAGAGCTGCTATGGGACATAGATCTTCCACTGAAGTAAAAGATGGGGAAGAAAAAGTTGTTTCGACTTTGTTGGTTGGGAGTAGAGGAGTCTGATGATGTCTTATGGACAGACTCGGTGTGCAGCGGCTCGGGCGCAATGCTGAAGTCCTCCAGCTGTCCAACCTTTACAACCAGAACGTTTGTAAATCAAAGTCTAAAATAATAAAGACAGTAACAAAATAGCTAAACAAATTTCAAATTGTAACGTTGAAGCCTATATGTGTAGGCATAGGCGGAGTTTGACATTTGCGCTTGGGGGGGCAAACTTTTTTACTGACGTCAGTACACAGTCCCAACTATTGCGTGGGGTGCTACGGATACAGTAGCAATAAAGCCAGCGTTCACCGCACTGAGTATGACTTTTTCCACATCCGAACACAACTCGTCCCGTCATGCACGCCTCATGCCCGCCGTACACACACACTCATATGGAAGAGGCGGTCTCTCCCCCCAACAACAGTGCATTACATAACTGTGCACATCTTATACTTATTTGATAACTACTATATCCCTTGGTTACTTGAACACGCTACAATATTATTAACCAGTGTCCTACTTAGTGCAGAAGTAGACGCCTTAAACGTCACAGAAATTGGACATTTTAAAAATCGCTGCATACTCATTAGGCCTACTGCTAATTATTGTAATACAATAGCTGAATCACTTGTATGCAAAAAAAAAAGCAAGGGAACTTGCCCTTAACCTCATACTTCACACACACACGTCACAACATTCGGCTGCTCAAAACATAAAATTATTTCGATTTTGTATTGTAACCCAATCATTATATCACATCTATTAAAATATTGATATAAAGAAATATTTGTATTGGAACAGTTTTAGACGTAGTAATGCTGTAACATATTTCAGCCACTAGGGGGCAATGGCCCCCCCTGCCCCCCCGCAAAATCCGCCTATGTGTGTAGGATTGCAAATCCCTATCCATTGCTGCTCTTCCACACATACTACAGCAGATGGAAATAATGACACTGAATGTGTTGATCCAGTTTTACTTGAGATAGTCAGATTGTCGTCATATTTGTTCCTTCAAAAAAGGTATAATGCTGTTTTGCACTTTAAGAGCCAAGCTTCCATTTGGGTTCAATCATTATTATTGTGGCCACTTTTCTGTCACTATGTTTCTGGTTTAGGACATTCTAGCAGAAACAGGCGGAAACAGATGCCACTGAGATTCGGGTGGTGAGGGCTTGAAACCAATAGTTATTGCAATTAATAATTATGAATAGTACCTTAATTTCAAAACTTTCAAAGTTATGAGGGACGCGGTGGTAAAGCAATGTGGTCGGAGGTCTCTTGATGATGCAACTTCCTCCCATAAACATGTTGTCCAGTACCGCTGCCCTGCGCTCTTCTGCCAGAGCATCAAACCTACACAAACAAATCAGTAAGAAGTCAAATCTCATGGAATCTGTTTTGTGCAATTAGCACCAAATTCCAACAATTCATTGGCTGCCCGAAATGATTGGTCGATAACAGATGTATAAAGAATTTGCAGAGCAAGAAACTGAAGCATGTAATATATGCTTATGTTAGAGTTTGTTGTATGTGATATCTTAAACAGTTTAAATAAAACATTTCAATAGTTTATTGTTCGCTAACATTTGTATTAAAAATATATAAACTGTATACATTATGTCAACAACATTTACAAGCATTTGAATAAATATAATTGTGTTTCGGTCTTTGCAGCAGTGGTACAGGACTTTTGATGAAGCAGTGCAAGTTGTACTAATAGAAATTCTGTGTTGTAAGAAATGCCAGAAGAGCACTTGACAGAAAGGAATGTATTTATGAACACAGCTGAAAGAAATGTTAGGAAAACTGTAAACTCAGCAGTGACTTTCTGACCATCAGCTCACCCATTCCCCACCAGGTCAGCGCCGGGGGCCACTCTCTTCTCCGCTGGACACACAATTTTGAGGTCGCCACAGTCCCTCTCATCCGAGTTATCTCCACAGTCGTTCTGCCTGTTGCACGTTAACGTGGAGTTTATGCAGCGTCCTGTGGAGGTTTTGAAGAAGATAACATTTTGTTTTTGTTTTTATCTGTGTCTGTGATTAGAAAGAAACACCAAGAAACTTCCCTGGCTGATAACAAAGACAAGTATTTTTGTATTACAATGTTTTACAAATGAGACTAATGTTATTAAAGATGTGCTTATTTGCATACATTTACAGAACAGATCATAGACATTTTTTTATTGTAATCCTTTTTCATTCTGTTTACATATTGGAGTCAAATGATTTGACAGAGGGAATGTTTGAACACTGCACATACCTGTACAAAAAAAGAAACACATTTTGTCATTCAAGTTCTACATAAACCATTGTAATATAGATGGAAAAAATTGCTGGAAAATGTGTAGTATGTTATAGAAGTAGGGATTTATTAAGTATGAGAAAATAAAAAAAGAACTTTAAGAAAAAAAATATTTGTTTGGAAAGGGGTTAACTTGAGATGAATATAACAGTAGGGTGAAAGTAGGCTTTTTATGGAAACAAAATAGCCTCAAAAAAGTGTGCTTTTTCCAGTTTGTTGTTTCTTCAATCAGCTAGGAAAATTATCATTAAAAAAACATTAAAACATAACAAATTGACCACATTGGAAGATTGTACATGTGTGATGTTTTGCGTTGCTTCTTTTACACACCAGTCAAAGTCTAATTACCATTATCGCACTTGAAGTCTTCTCTGCAGTCGACGGGGGGTAGCTTGCACTCAGTGGAGGGGTAACAGGGCCTCTCCTCCGTCAGCTGCACGCTGCAGGCCGATCCACCAAACTGGGACGGCCTCTGGACCGACCGCGTCCGAAACTGTGGTAACAACATGTGAGAAATACTGGTTAAGATTTGTATTTATTCAATTTAAATGTACACTTTAAAGGTCACCTATTATGCAAAATCCCCTTTCATGTCTTTTATACATCAACGTGTGTCCCCTCTTCTTCATGTCTCTTCTACATCAACACGTGTCCCCTCTGTGGAAAGAGATTCTGAAAGTTTCAGGAAAAAAAGATTCTCTCTCTTTTTGTCCTGAACCATTTATATAAAAACCTATCTGATCAGATTTTGTGTCACAACGATTTGTTGGCTTGTGTAACCATTAGCCAATCACCAACCAAGGTAANTGCTTTGCGCACGGACCAATTTCAAAAACCCTTGCGGAGAATGGCTGAACACACATGTTCTACGCCACTACATACTTACATTTAAATGTGTGCTGCGTCGGTTCAGCCATTCTCCGCAAGGGTTTTTGAAATTGGTCCGTGCGCAAAGCATTGTGGGGATTTTAAGGACGCGAAGTCCACCCATGTGCAGCCTCGAAATTCCCCCCAAACCAAGGACGCCAAGAATTCCAAGTACACTGGAGATTGGAACAGTCCTTCGGCGGCACTCAATGACGTAGCATCCTTGAAATATTGTCTTGGAAGCCAGTATCCTCGAGATTGAGAAACGGCCTCTGGCTCAAGCCTCTTAACCCTCTGGCACCGGCAGCCAGGTGTCCCCAATCAATACTGATAGACAAAAGGGAGAACACTTAAAGGGCCACACACACAACAGGCAGGGCAGGGGTCATCACAACGACAAAGAACGCTTCACAGATAAGGAGTAGCTGGTTGGTTTGGCAAACTCACATCTGGTTCCCCGCCTCTGATAAAGAGTAGCACGCAGCTGTGTTCCCTTACTCCCATACGTGGGAAATATCCAGGACTGTGTCCCGCAAACTAAATAAGACAGACCCAAATGGGGCTCGGGTTTTGTATGTAAAATACCTGCATGAATGAGACAGCTAGAATCTGGTTTCTGTGTACTTCCTGTTTGCAGAGGAACCGTTTGTTCCTGAGAGTCGGTGCGGGCCAGGAGAGAAACTGCAGGACTCTAAATGTGTCTGCATTCAAAGAGAGAGCTGCCTGTACGTTTTTCTCAATCATTATTCTATCATTCTATCTATATTTCAAGTTACTCTTATTTATTAATTATTCATTAATTGTTTTCAATAAAATAATGTCACTTTGTTGTTTTACAAATATATACAAATATTGTATTTCTACTAACTTAGATTTTATTTGCGCATTTCATATAACAAAAATCTGTGTGTGTGTGTGTGTGTGTGTGTGTGTGTGTGTGTGTGTGTGTGTGTGTGTGTGTGTGTGTGTGTGTGTGTGTGTGTGTGTGTGTGTGTGTGTGTGTGTGTGTGTGTGTGTGTGCAGTTCACAACCCGAGACTCTGTGTATCCTGAACATTGACCTCGGTGTTACCGTGGCGATGTCCCTCTGCTCCTTCCATGCCGGTCGTTGCCACAGCGATCCGCTCTTCTTCGTCAGCGAGGGGTCATGTGACGAGGTGGATGCAGCTAAACTGGAGTGGGCCAACTTCAGAGCCAACATGTCCTCCAAGAGCTCGGCTCAGGAGCCCTGTAACCTCGACACGTGTTATGAATGGGAGACCTGCTCTGGTGAGTTGGTCGGACACAAAAAATGTTACATTATGATTTTGCATTGATTCGAATAAATGATTTAGACAGAGTATAGCATTCTATTACTTTTTTTTTTAAATGCTAATTTCTTTTTATTCTGATGTGTTATGATGATTAAACCTTAAACAATTATTATACATTTTCTGTAAAACTGTTGACAACTTCAATTGGAGGTATTATTTTATTGTTAGCATTTGTATTTGTTCCTACTGTTAATTCTGTGTATTTGTTCATGTTTATCGTAATAAGTCAAACTAGTTTTATTCTACTAAAAGTCTCGGCATTTTTCTTTTTTTAGTGATGAACATAAAGAGACATTTTAGTCAAGTTTTTTTTAATGCATTTAGTACCGGCATTAGTTGTCTTTTTCATGAACTATATTGAATTTTGATATACTAAGAGTTGGCATTTAATGAAAATCTGTGCTGAATCGTCACCGTCTTGTCATAGTCATGGAAAAAAAGGTTGTTGACGAACATACAGTATTTTGTCATAGTTTTCGTCTCTGCTCACGGAAGCAAACCCTTAAGCTGTAATATGTTTTGTGAACATTTGTCTTGTTTTGGTTGTGCTCATGTTTTCAGAATGTATCCAGCAGATTTTTTTTAATTACCGACCAAATACAGTAATGGCAAAAACTGTGTAAAAATAATCAAATGTTCCTTTACACTTTGAGATAAACTCACTATAATTGCTTCATAATTTTTTAAGTTGTATTGTTAGCTTGCAGTCACTCATAGTGTTTCAGCATGGATTCTTCATTCATCAAAGTGGTTTTCACATTTATATCGTTAAAAAAAAAACGTTAACTCTCGTCTGTTCCCAGCATTAAAGAAGTGTGCCTGCAAAGCTGCTCGGGACTGCCCCAGAAGTGAAGCCAACATGTTCTGTGTGAAGCTGACCCGGACCCAGAGAACTCGCAGCATGGACCTGTGCTCCATGGCCGCCCTCAAATGCATCAACTATCAGTTTGAGATTCTCAATGAAGGCGTCTGTGAGTCCAGATGATCCTTCATGTGCTTTTCTATGAATCCATCTAAACATCTGACTGTATTGTCATAAGCATATCTTGCACAATGTTATTATGTTACTCATACACTTATACAACTGGAATGGCAAGCAAGTATACTTGGGTTCAAAGATCAAGAGTAAGTAACCCCAACCAACCCTAACCCTTATCAAAGGCACACCTAACTGCTCCAAATGGAAAGCAAATAACGTTGCTAAATTGAGAACAATTGTAAATTATGGAAGTAATCATTCTAAGTATATTTTGAATAGAAGATTTGTTTTTTTATAGGTCAATGAATCCAAGATGGTGCTTCCATAAAATCCAGAAGTTTATGATATCAACCTTATGTCAATTAGAATGATTGTGTAAAAACGACATCTCTGATTGGTTGAACTTGCGTTACCATGGAAATGTTTAGTGAGGGAACATGTCAACAGCGTCTCCTCCATTGTATGCCCTCAGATTAGAAAGGTGACTACATTTTGACTTGTTTGGAAATGTTCTCCTGTAAGGAAAAAGTTAACAAAAATGTATTTCTGAAAAAAGTTGTGGCGAAACAAGCCATGCAGTTGCCAACGGTTATTTTAAAATGTTATAGTTCCAGGTTCACATTCACAATGGTTTATCTCATATAATAGTATAGTGTTTCCTAGAATCCAATGTGTTATAGTAATTAGGTCCATGCTTAATATTCAATGCAAAGGCCTTTCCATATCCATTTGCACATATCAACTCTGGCCAAGGCATAAAGCGTATTTGAGGCTTTCATACAGCTTTTCTTATGCGATACTTCAAAATGTGCATTAAAGTTGTGAATGGAAACAAGTCCCTGGGTCGGAATCTTACTTGTCTGATTTCATATGCGTTGGGAAATGTAACTGTTTCAATTGTAATGTTAGTAAGTAATAAGCTGTCACTATGCTTTCATAATTTTTTTTAAAACTCTTGAGTTCTGTTGGAAAGAACTTGAATTATTTCACTCTAAAGACACATTTTTCTCTAATATTTTCTTCTTTACACTGGTCCAACATACTTTTGAAAAACACAGACTTCCATCACTGTAGGATCTTAAAAATAAAGGTACATTTAAAGATCTAAAATGTATTGAAATGATTCATTAACACGTTATTTGTTATCATAACTTTGGATTCATAACTAATAATTGGCAAAAGAGTTTGGTTCATAAGTCTTTATATAATAAGACAAAGCCGAGAGACCAAAAACGTAGTCGAAGTATTTTATTTGATTGATTTTATGATTGAAGATGTTCTCTTAGGTTTAGAAAATAAGCTTATGTAAATATGTGTATGCAAATGAAAATGCAAAAAGGCACATGATTTATATAATTCAAGTGTTATAAAAAAAAAAAATTCTATTTACAATTAATTGAAAACAACATGTCCCTCCTTTATGTACAGAGTGAGAGAGCTCAGCCATTTTTATTCTGGACAAGCCTCGAGACCGACAACATGGACCTGCTCATTAGCACAGCGTCTGGCCCCCACCTCACATTCAGTCATCGTCTTGGCAACGCTGTCATCACTGGTTTTGGTGCAAAGGGGGGCGGAGCCTATCGGGCAGTCTGACACGTTCTGACACACGCATTTCGATTCTAGAATTGAAAAAAAAAAAAATTATATAATGATGCAGTTACACCTCATGTTAAATAATTAAATTAATCTTTTGAACATTATTCCTATCGCTTCCTGAAATCGCTAATAACTGAGCAAAAGAACACCCAGTCAGCCAATTGAGTCATAAACTCGCAGGTTTTACTTATTTGGCAGAAAATGATGGTGAATGGTAAATTATTACCTAACATCCATGACAGTTTACAGACATACTTAATGATTCAATGACATAGTATTCATGAGATTTTGCTAATTTTCAATTATGCTAATTAGAATCTCTTTGGCTAATGCATAAGAGTTTGTATTTTTGGAGCCATGGCCCCAATCCAACATTGGTTTTTGGGCTGCCGATCAAATCATCTTTTAGTCCAAAATTATTATCTTTCATACTATTGACGTTCAGGATAATGGGCCTTTAGAATAATCGGATGGCATTTTATCCGTAACAATTTTCCGACTTTTTCTTTATGCAATTTCTTTTTAAATTAGTGACTTTCAGATTTTTCAGTGCAACTTTTCAGGGCCAATGTTTTCTTCTTCAGTTAAAGTATGTTTTTAAAAAAAATATGTAGTCATTGTCCTGAACCCATTATAGATGTATTGTCCCAACAAACTTGATGTACAGATTAGTACTATATTAATATCCATGTCAAAACAACAACAATAAGGTCCAAGGTGTAATAAATAGGATTTACTTACCCTGACAAACTGTCCCCGGTTTGCAGTCCTCACAGGACAGGGACAGCTCTTGTTGCCCGTCACAGTCTGTCGCTAACTCGAAGCTCCGCCCCAAACAGCGCAGCGCTCCGAGCTGACAAAGACTGAGTACTCGGGTTCGGCTTGAACCGAGTCTGGCACACAGCTGCAGAGAAGTCCTAAAGTGGGCAATAGAGGAAAACAATCGTTACTACATATATTTTCTACGTAGTTCTAAAAAAAAGCCTTTCCCTGTGCATGACAATAATATGATTATCAAAAATAATACTTACGAGCACTGAGATGGCATTTTACACACACACTCAGTTTTTCCTATGTTCTCCCAAGGCTTACATTTCAGGCCAGGTGGAGGAGTGGGACCTGAGAGCACTGAGGAGAAAATATAGAGGTAAACTGGATTCAATATTTGACTGACATGCACAATTCCATTCCAAATACATTAAAATGTTGCTTCAAAACAGATCAGGGTTGCAGTAAAACATAATTATTTAATTGTATTTATGCTCCCAGGGGCAAAAGCTGCTAGCAAACAGAAATATTTACATTTTCACATTGAACCTGAGAGTTAATGCAATGTACCTGCTTTACAACGAGCACTGGCCGGTGAAGGAGACCACTGCAGACTGGGACTGCACATGATCTCTGACACCTCCTCTGTGTCCAGCACCGACCCCACAGGACAGGACAGGGACACTCTGTGTCCAATCTGATAGGCTGCCTCGATAGGGGTGGCTACGATGTCACTGTTGAGTAGAGGAAACCCACATGTGGCACCTGAGATGGGAGGAGGGGAACGTTTACCAAGAAGAACTGAGGAAATAACACAGCACTGGGATTTCTAGAGGTGCATAAAAGGGACATGTAGAAAATCTTTAGACATTTTTAATCTTCATCTTAATCCACATTTGTGTAAAAATAAAAAAGGAGTGACAGACAAAAATGCTGACTGTCTAATGGCAACCATGACAAAAATACTCCATTTTGGTTGAGTTAGTAAGCACTAGCTAAAAGGACTACATTTGGCAATGAGTCTGCCCTTTTTAGTTAATCTGGGGTTTAGGGCCTTGAAACACATCTCAGTAACTATCAGATGGATTTGGATTTGGTGCCTACAAAATCCCAATTTTCTTTATTGAATCGTTTAAAGTAAAGTCGTTCCTGAGATATATCGCTAATAAACTAATAATACAGCCAGATACATAACCTCCCTGACAGAGTGAAAGACGTACTTTTACAAACCGGCGATTCTGTCCTCCACTTCTGGGTTTCAGTGCATTGAGCCACAGCGCCTCCAATAAGGTAATAACCGTCAATGCAGGAGTATTGCACCGTGTTTCCAACCAGGTAAAAGTCCCTGGGATTCTGAGAAAATAAAACTCCAGTTTATTTATAATACAGTAACTGGAACAACCTTTTTAAACGGCATCAATCAAGCAAACTCACCTCAATATATCCGTTCCTGAGGTTTGGAGGTGCTCCACATGTCTTTGGTGGAGTCACTGGGAGACCGAAGCACTGAGGCTCCATCGTCCTGCACACAAAAGGTTTACAGTAAGAATTAAAACACTGACACCACCTTTTGCGAATTGTATTGTATAATTAGGGTATTTAATGTGTAGACTGGCTCTACAGTGCCTCACTATCACCTCTTGAGGAATACATGGGAAAACAAGAGAGGACAGGCTAGTGCAAGTTAGCTATCTTATCATGCTAACTTAAGTAGATATGTTAAGAAGACATAGACATCTTTGACATAACATCCACACTGTACACTCTCCACTTGTTGATAATGTTATTTTGATAATGTATATTAATAATAAAATAATAATGCATTACATTTTTTTATTAGAGCGCTTTTACAGGTGCTCAAAGCGCTTTACAATTACACATTACACATATTAGACATGTAAGAGTCATTACTGTGGACAATACCCACAGGAGCAAATGCGGGTAAAGTGTCTTGCCCAAGGACACAACGGCCTGACGCAGTGGCGGCCGAGGCGGGATTCGAACTATATTGTGGCATATCTTACACATACTTGTGTAAGATACAAAATGCAAAATTGTTGGGGGGGTGCTAGTGGATCGCCGGAGCTGTTAGATTAACATTGACATGCTTATTGTAGTTGTAAGTGCACTGCCTTGCGGCCTGTAACACCATCCTTGATGGAGCATATGTGTGGACTNATCGAAATGCTGCACCTTAATGTTTATTTTATTATATTTTTTATTTATTTGAGTGAATACATTATTAACAGTTTAATAATAATTAAAAAATATATATATATATGTTTTGTTTTGTGAAAAAAAATTCTGCTGTACCGAAAACGTACCGAACCGAACCGTGACCAAAAAACAACCGAAATGTTTGTGAACCGTTACACCCCTAGTAGTAATATATTTATTTATTTCTCTTCTCAAGAGAGTACCAGAATGTGTATGTTATGTTAGTATTTCAAAACATCTCCTGGGGGAGAATCCCCCCAGACGCCCCTGCAGGGATAGGTTTTTCAGCATGTCAACTCTTTCACCCGTGGTGAAATTGCAGGATCGGCTCAGTGGGGCTTCCTCAGAAGGTGATAAACACTATTCAGAGTGCAAGGGCTTCCTCCACCAGGTCTCACTGTAAGTGAAGAGTGTTTGAGGAGTGGTGCCTCCAAGAGGGACACGTCTCTTTTCAATGTCCTGTCGGTGTGATTTTGTCATTTCTGAAGGACTTGATTAATAAACACAGAGCTTTCTCTACGATCAAAGTGTACCTGGCTGCTATTGCTGCATGCCATGTGGGTTTTGAGGGAAAGACAGCTAGCCAACATCCCTTGGTCTGCCGTTTTATGAAAGGNTATTAAAGTCCGAGTGGAAACAGTCGTGTGTAAATCTGATTTTGTCAGAAATCGGGAGAAATGCGGGACAAATATGACCCCGGGAGGAAACCGGGAGAGAGCAATGAAATCGGGAGTCTCCCGCAAAAATCGGGAGGGTTGACAAGTATTCTTACACATTGTACCTTTAATAAACCACTTCTACTGTATGTGTATAATCAATACATCATTAAATACATTAAATCTTCTGTTATATTATGAAAAGCAAGTGAGAAAATCTATGGGTTTGCTTTGGGGTCATATATTTGGGATACACCCTGTTTCCCACAAGTTCCTGTGCATAAACTTACTGTAAGTACCGGATGTCTGGCTCCTCACAAGGCTTTACTTCCGACCACTCTCCGATGCAGTGCTGGCCATTCCTGGGGGCGGGGTTTTCGCATCTTCGGGTCCTTGTCTTTTTACTTCCAAAGCAGGTTCCCCAGGAAGACCAGCAGGTCCAGCTGCCATCGATCACCCCTGAGAGAAAAAATAAACATTATCTTTGCTGTTCTTTCATTGACTGGACTGCATGGTAACATAAACGTACATTTTTACCCTTTTTTTCCGGATAGATCTTATAGAAATAACTTGCCGTTTGAAGACAATAAAGGAAAGTGGGTTGGAGTTGGACGTATTTTAAATTTGAATCTGGATTACATTTTTGTAATCTCAGGATTTTCTAAGCACTTTCTTTACACTGCTATTAAATCTTCCAGTTACTGGTGAGGCTTTTTGCTCTTAAGCTCGTAACCCCACTTTAATGTATGATCACTGATTACATTTGAGATTTTTTACTTTTCTTTAGTTTAGAAAGTTGTTTTGCTTTCCTGTAAGCTTTTTGTATTGTAAGAACGAAAATGACAAATGTAATTTGTTCATGGATGTTTGTTCTTATGCAACCTTTGAAAGACTATGTTTCGATTTAGAAGTGCTTTTTGTCACTATTGTTTCTACAATGATACTATCAGTGAAACGTATCTTGTGACATTTGATCTTCATTGAATCTGGATGTATCATTTTCATCCCAAACTAATTTCAAGTTCTGTGTACCTGGTTGTTCACCAATCACAGCTCCCTGTTCACAGGCGTGGCCCGATGTTCCCGGCCGGCAGGCACAGTGACACTCGGACCCCGTCAGCAGCGGCTTCCCGTTGTTCTGGCAGGGCCTGCAGTGACAGGGATGCTCCTCCGACAGGTACTCCTCTAAGGCTCTTTTCAGGTTGACTTTCTTTAAACCTGCACACTGCACTTCCTTCACCAGCTCATACAGAGGACGCAGCTGGAAAACAAGTGTACACTTTACAACTGTGCAAGTATAGAAAACATTTATACACAGATAATGTACAAAACACGGGGCAACCCCTGATTCTGAAAACTAAAGCCAATGCAACGTGTGTTAAAACTGCATTCTCTCTAATGGCCAACAGGGGAAGACTCAACTGGTTTAAAAGAGTGCTATTGACATTCAAGTCCAAATATGGTTTTAAATAAGCTGGACTAATAGTAGTTATCCTGTTAGAAAAGGAAAGGTTATTTTTGTCTTTTTTGAAGGAGCATGCTTAATAATAAAAAAAAAAAGGTATATCAAATTTGAATGTTAATCCTGCCAGTATTTTCTACTTAAATTGCAAACGCGCCATGCTGAAATTACAAAATTGACAAGAGCAGCAACATAATCAAAGGGGGGTGGGATTTGGTGAAGGATTAGTTAAACTCGATCAACTAATCAAACAATAATTAATAAACATCCAGATGACAGCTGACAACCAGCTGTGAACCAGCTCACTGTATACCTTCATGTCTATGACTTCAGGGAAGTCTTTGACAGACGAGGCCCAGTTGTCATAGATTTCTCCGTTAGCTTCTGGGTTATCAAGATCCAGGAAAGACAAAGCGCCCGTCAAAGCCGTATCTCCCCCAAACACTTTGACCTTGATGGGCATGTTGTTTACTTTGTTTCCTGAAGGCAAAAGGCAAAAGACATTTCAGTCCAACTTGAAAAAAAACATTTGCATAACTGTGTTCTTTGACACTGCAGGGCAAACCTTTAAATAAGGATTTTCTGTTACTTACCATGACTGGAGGATAAAGATTTTGTCAGTTTTTCACAGGTTGTCGTGACTTTCTTTCTAAAGAAACGGCGTTTCACCTTTCTCCAACACCTCTGGTAGTCTATGTTTGTTGTACCTTTACACAAACAAGAAAACAAATCCCAAAAGTCCATGATATTCTGCATCAAGACTTGTAGATAAGGCACTCTTAAAAGTGAGGCTTTAATTATTATCAAAGCTCTTACTTGTTGAATCGAGTGCCTGACGGTCTAACTCCAACAAGGCTTGGTATTCGCCTCCGAGTTTGCCCTCAGAAAGGTAATGTGTGCCGTACATCTCAAACAGCTGGCGGTAAGCAGAGTAGTCATACGTGTACGGCAGCGAGGACAGGGCCTTCCAGAAACCTTCAGCCAGAGTCAGATACTGAGGCGCAGAGTTTTGGAACTGGGCCAGCTCCACTTTATTCTTCAGGATTATAAGTCTGTAGGCCTGGACGATTGCCACCAAAACACCAAGAAGTCATTATTTGTATACTTCTACATACACCTTTAAAGGTCCCATATTATGCTGTTTTTCATCAATATATTATAGGTCTCAGATATATACGAAAACATGTCTCTGAAGTGATTGGCTCCAAACACCAAACGGATCATCCCATAATCCCCTCTGTTTCAGCCCTGTTTCCAAAGTGCTGATTCTCTCTCTGTTACTTTAGATGAAAATAAGGAGCCACTCCCACGGCCCTCTGATACCTCATTCACACCAACGGTGTTTCAGGGCCGGTTCGGAGCTGGAGCTTGAAAAGCACCGGGTTTTCCTCTTCACACCGCAGCGGAGCAGCCTCTTAGCTCCGGAATCCGGTTCATTTCGAGCACCAAAAAATTGTCCGGCCAGAGCAAAAGCACCGCATACGTCACGCTTACGTCGAGGCGGGAGCAGGGGCAGGGGCGGGATCAACTCCTGAACAACAACAAAAAGCCGGCGTTTTAGCCAGTTTGTACACAACGATGGAGAAACTTAACAAGCAGCAGTGGTCCACTGAAGAGACCAGCTACCTACTGGGAATCTGGTCTTCCGAAGAGGTACAGAGGAATCTGGAGCACAATCGGCCATTGTTGTTGTTGTTGTTGTTGTCAGCTGTGAGGCGTTTCCGCGCGGTTTGGCTTTATGAAGCAGGCACGCAAACGGTTACGTCATGACGCAAACGATGACGCAATGACGCAGCACCAGTCGGACTCTGGGCGGTGTGAAAAGAGCCGGAGCTAAACCGAAGAACCGGTTCTGAACCTGAAAAGCTCTAGCACGGAGCTTGAACCGGAGTTGCGTTGGTGTGAATGAGGTATGAGAGAGATTTGGTTAAAAAGAACACAATGGTGCTCTAGGAGGAGATTCAGGTGATAAGGTGGGCGGGTGTTACCTTGGTTGCTGATTGGCTAATGGTTACACATGCCAACAAATCGTTATGACATCATAAAGTAGCCAAAATCAGATCGGCTCCTTTTCAGACAGGTTTTTATAGAAATGGATCAGGACAAAAAGAGAGAGAATCTTTTTTTCCTGAAACTTTCAGAATCTCTTTACACAGAGGGGACACATGTTGATGTAGAAGAGACATGAAGAAGTGGATTTTGCATAATAGGTGAATAATAGGTTTAAAGCAACTAGTCACAAAGTCCAAGAAGAGCCATATCAATGGTTTCACTCTAAAGAAGTTTTGTCATTACCTTATTGTCAGTGAGCTCTTTGTGGAAACTACGACGGTCGTGTCCCACCAAGGCGTTGGCCTGGATGTGCTGCATGTAGGACCAGGAGCTCTCGTAGGATTCATCGCTGTTTTCATTTTCTACAGTCACCTGCAGCACAAACAGAGTTCAGCATTTGGTTTCATTAGCGTAGCTGCTGAGAGCTTATTGTGCCATATTGTTTGCCATGCTAGCTGCTAGTCCTTAGGGATTTATGACAAGACAAATCTGATGATCCTATAGAATATGATTAATTGCCTTATATAAAACTACCTAACTGTATATACAGCAGGTAAGAACTAATCATCTACATCAGTTAGAGGGGCCCATTATGCTTTTTGGGGTTTTCCCTTTTCCTGTAGAGTGTTCTATAGGTTATAATACACCGGTATAGAATGTTTACTTCAGTTGGATGATAAAAGACACATTCAATTATTAATTCACAGTGTAATACTTTATATCTAAAATCATATCATATTGGCTCCTTATCTGTGAACATAAACACTCACCTCAAAGTTGTACCTGAGGATGTTCTGTGACAGTCGGAAAGAGTCTTGATGGTCCCCACTGAACACCTTCCTGCACTGCCCTCCGAAGCTCAGAGTATTGATCACACCTGCTCTCAGTTTGCCTGTTAACACGTTGTACCTGTAAAGAATGACACAAAAAACGAATTAAAGAACTCTTATTAAGTAGATCTGTGGTTCTAACCCTTTTTTTAAGGGACGCTTTGTTTTTTGAAGTAAACTGACCACCTTGGATTAAGTGATGTGTTTAAACAGAAACAAATGAAACTCCCCGGGAAACGTCCTTGTGGATGTTAAGACCCCAATCTTCGGAACCAATGTATAGGCAACAATTTCACCCCAAATATGACGATTACAAGCCTATATCACACTCATTTTCATGTTGTTGGAGTTGAACCTACTCACCCTCTGCCTGTGACACCGGAGTTTGGAGGCGTTTTGTCGAGGTCACATGAGTACTGGCTGTTGTCTCCATCACAGTTCCTCTCATCCAGACCATCCTCACAGTCCTGGTCTCCGTTGCACACCAGAGACTGGCTGATACACTGACCTGCGTTGCGTAATGTTTACAGTAAAGACAATTTATTCTACAATACATAATTTTGAAAAAACATGTGAAAAGTTACCTCTATTATAATATTGGTAAAGTCTTGCTGAATATAAGAAAGTGTAAGAAAGTATTGCAACAACTGAGACAATCTGGTATGAGCAAAGCCTAACCAAAAGATTAGCATTCCTGGGCAAATTTAAATTAATGGTAATGTTTTGTTAACTGAAATTTGTTTTTGGGTTTTATGAAATAAAAAAACATACTATGAAGGGGATAAAGTTCTAAGATAAAAACATGAAGAAGATGTGGTAGCAAACCGTAAATAACAAGATACCCAAGCATTCTTTATTGAATGAGACTTAGAAACATGTTCAGTGTAGTAATAAAACAAGAGATACATTGAGTCTTTCAGTCAACTTCTATCAAATCTGCCCTTTTAAGGCGCCCCCTGTTGGCTCTTTGAAAGAGTGCATATTTCGAGCACTTATACATTGACTGCACTTTTTGATTAGGTAAACATTCAGTGATGTAAAAATCAAGGTACTTGCCAACCTTGGGACCTCAGAAATCGGGAGCATTTCAAAACCAATTGGGGGGGCGGGGGGGTGCTAGTGGATCGCCGGAGCTGTATTAGATTAACATTAACATGCTTATCGTAGTTGTAAGTGCACTGTCTTGATGGAGCATATGTGTGGGCTGGACCTGTATTATAGGAAAGGAGTGAGCAGAGGGTAGAGTTGTTGATTCTTGTTCTGTTTTCTGTGACTATCTGCCTCACCCTCTCAGAATTTCAGTTGCACGCGATACTAAAGAGACGCGCTACCATGGAAACCAAACAATGGTGTAGCTGTATTAAAGTCCGAGTGGAAACAGTCCTGAGTAAATCGGATTTAGTCAGAAATCGGGGAGAAATGCGGGAGAAATATGCCCCCGGGAGGAAACCGGGAGAGGGCAATGAAATCGGGAGTCTCCCGCGAAAATCGGAAGGGTTGGCAAGTAGGTAGAAGCATCTGACTTTTTTGTAATCCGTGAAGTGGTCCTCCATAGGCCAATAAAAAAATGCAGGTTAGAGTCACTTCCACATTTAGCTAAATACACGACATACCAGAGGTACAGCAGAACCGGTCTCCACAGCCTGTTGCCAGGGGACATCCTTTCTTTGAGACACATGGCTGTGCTTGTGTGGCTTCTCCTGAACATGGCGCACCCCCAAATTGGGCGTACACCTCCACATGGCGGGTCCGCACCTAAGAGAGGAAAAAACCATTAACTTGAAATCATTTTTTGTTTCTTGTGACATCACTTTATTTCCCAATGTTTTGCAACTTATTGCCGTGAAGCTTTTTTCAGAGTCACTATTGTGTTTTTTCGACATGGAAGCAGACACTTTTTGATTAAAACATCTACTATAAACATACAATTATGTTTTTCAAAATGTCGAGGGACCCTGTTTGCATAACCTACCACACAACATGAATTGAGAGCCTTCCCCCAAGTTCAGAAAGTCATGCCAGGTTAAATCAATAATATGTTGCAACAAATATTACGTAATTCTATCACAGTGGATATGCTTACTAGGATAAATTATAAATCTGCACAAATAGTTCACATTAAATTAATCCAAGGTTTTCTGCAAAACAAATCTTGCTAATGAGCAATAGCAGCCATCTTTATTTATGTAATCCCAGTCTGCATTTTGTATAGGCACTGAAATGAAAACCTATACAAAGGATGTGTGGTTTAAAGTACCTTTGTCCTGGAGCAGCCATCACACTCTGACCACTCTCCATAAGACCCCCATCTGCAGTCAACATGCTGACAGCTAATAGAGAAAGACATGGACAATATAAAACAATATTCATGTTGTATTTGTCGCTTGAGAATGAACAGAAAAGTATTAATCCATTTTCTTTTTTAAAGCTGCATTCTTGGGTCCCAGGAATGTTGATAGTGTGGAGAAGAGAGACATTGTTTCCACTATTAATACATTACTGTACAAGCGATAATATTGCAGTAAGATGTTAGGACAGTTGTGTGTACACCTACCATACAGGACATATAAGGACGACCAACAATGCAAAAGAAGACAGAACTGCAACCAAATCCATCTGTACACCGAAAACAGGAAAACTGTTAGCTCAATTCAGTTTGCTCTACATTGATTATGTAGAGCAAACTGATATACTCTAATGAACAGACGTTAGTTCATGAGTTAGTGAGTGGTGACAGTATGAATTTATGTATTGCTATCAATTGGAAAGGGATAACAGAAATACAAATTGTAGTGTAGATAAACTCAGAGACAGTTTTAAGGTAACTGACATATAACACTGTCCATTTGTCGATATCATTGTAGCATCATAAATAATAAATGTGTGGTTTACAGTACCTTCACGATGTGCTTCTCAGAATATGGTCCTCTTGTCTGATCCACTGGAAAACACTGGTTATACAATAAGCAGAGTGCAGAGTATTCAACACAACCCAGAGTACAGGAATTCCCAAACTGAAGAAACTCTAATCTGTACAGCCAGATTTGTAACGCCTCTGGGTCATGAACAAAGACCCAGTGTTCTTTTCCACAGCTTCAGTCCAAGGCCAGTGTTATTGCTCTTTTATCTCAAACTATGACTTTATTTCCAGTAACACTATTCATAAGCCTGTTTGCTTTGAGTGCTGAAGTGTACACAAATAATAGTTAGGAAATCTGTTCTTTTGTGAAAACAGTCACATTTGGGGTGTGACAGGAATAGTTGCATCATAGTTGTTTACATAGAGAAGGATGTCAGTACAAGTCAGGATGATTGGGGCAAAGTTCACAAAAATCCCCCATGTGGCCCATATCTGAAGGCTCTGTTTCTCTGTGCACAAAATACATGTTGTTGTTTCTTATTAGAGTTATAAAATAAATTCATCTTTTTATTGTTTTGTTTTTCAAAATTTGACTTTTTGACTTTTAAATACAATCTTTATAAAAGCCCAAACAGCATCAAGTAAGATGTCCAGAGGAATATAATAAAATAGACGGGGATATGAAAAGCACAGACCTCTGCCAAGGCCAAATGCCTTATCTCGCAATTCTGACAAAAACTGAAAAATAACTAATGTATCCAGCCCCTTGTTACTTTTCTAAACAAAACAACAGTGATATCCTCCCCATCCATCTTTTCTGAAAATAGTTCTCTGTTTGCTTTACAAAGTCCATTGTGAACAAAGACTGCTTATAGGAAGTGGACTTAGTCACCATGACGTCGCCCTTTGGTTTGTGCTCTACAGTTTCAAAGCCTGGAGTTTAGCGTGTTGGCTGTTTTATTCTAAATAGACAAAATCCACATAATGCTATATTGAATAAGATTTGAAACTAGCGATTGAGCTCATTAACTCATCAGGAAAATGTTCAGTAGTTTAATAAATCAAGGGAGAAGTAGAGTCATGTTCTCATAAACTTCTTGGTGTGGCTCCCTGTGGCCATTTGAAATAATTAACTTTTAGGGCACTTCCACATTGGCCACACTTTTCAGAAATGGATGTTTATGCTTGATTGTGATACTTTAAGTTATCATGCAGTTTGTTTAGAAAAGATCAAACATCACCAAAAGCAGCTACACCTTAACTGGATCTTACCCAATACAAGTACCACCACCTGATGACTGATCGCTCTGATATGGTTGTAACCGTGAGCAGTGGGGCGCAACAGGCCTGGATACGAATGAGTTGTGGTTGTTATCTAGTCATTTCTTATGTTGTGTTCAGCAGCAAG